>NC_041393.1:567308906-567347313 GCF_002162155.2 Triticum dicoccoides | reverse complement strand
GGGATTAGCCGCTAATGGCAACGCCATGTCAGCGTCGCCGGATTAGGCGCCGGCGACCACATCTCGCGGCGGAGGCTCACCGGAGTTGCGCTATGGGCTGCGGTTGGACGCGCGAAGAGCACCAGGAAGTAGCCCATGACCGCGTGCATCTAGGGAGACCAAGGGGAGGTGCGGGGGTGGCCGGGGTTCGCCGGAGTGGAGCCCGAGGCGGCGGTCAGAGCTCGGGCAAGCTCGGGTTCGAGGCCACAGCGGCCTTGGCGACGCGGGGATAACACCTACGGTGTCTACGTGGTGCGGCGAGAACGTTGGGCGCATGCCCGGGACCGAATGGTCACCGGAGCGTCATCGCCGGCGAGCTTTGGCGGCGGCGCCGTCGAGTGAGAAAGGCACGGCGGCTACGGCATACTAGGGAGAAAACGGAGAAGGGGAGGAGGATCAGGAGCTCACAGTGGTTCCAGTAGGCGTCGAAGCGGGCTCGGGGAAGGTCGGAGCTGAGCGGGGCGGCGAGGCCGATCTCCGGCGGCCGAGGAGGGGAAAAGCGTCGGGGCGGCGCTTCGGGGCTCTTCCGTTCACGTGGCTCGGTGAGGGGATTGGCGACGAGGTGCAGGAGCTCGGGAGCAGCTCGGGGCATCGTCGGAACGGCGGTGGTCGCGGCAACGGCGAACGACGGCGATGGGCGTGTTCGGTGGCGAGAGAGAGGGGTCCAAGGGAGAGGATGAGGGCGCGGGAGAGTGAGGGAGAGAGGCAGGGAGGTGCGTGGCGCCTGGGGGAGGCGTCCAGAGCGTCGAGGAAGGAGAGCGGCAAGCAGGAGGTGGCTCGGCGCGTGCCGGCGTGCGGTGGCCACACGCCTCGCGTCCTTCTGGCGCGAGGTGGGAGACGGTGGCGGTTCGGTGGGCTGGGCCGCTGGAGGAGCTGGGCCAGGTAAGTGGGCGCCAGGTAAGTGTCAGGTAAGTGGCTGGGCTTCTTTCTTTTATTTCTGTTTTTATTTATTTATTTTGTTCTGTGTTGTTTTAGTTTAGTAAAATACTAAACCATTTTATAAAATCCTGAAAATAGTTATGTGGCTAGAACTAAAATATACCAAACCACATAAAAATGTTCCAGTATTATTGGACATATATTATTTATATATCAAATATATATCCAATGCAAATAGTTATTGAATTAATTCAAAGGCCCAAAATAAATGTTTCAGTCACTCCAAAAATATTGGTTTGCATTTTATTCTTGCCAATATTTTTCAACGCTGAAAAGGAACATTTCCTTGGAAACATTTGAAGCAATTTTTAATGTTGATCATCATTTTTTTTAAATGACTTCTGAGGCTCTCCAATTCCCCAATTCAAATTTAAAGAAATTTAGACATGATGCATGGATGCAATGCCACTAGTTACAAGCAAGCTCTAGGGCTATGACACAGGACGACCCCGTGGAGGGCTGGATGAATAGTAGATGGTGGAGGGGTGCCCGTGGAGGGGTGGTTGAACAGTAGCCGGTGGAGTAGCGCGTGGTGGGGGATGGATGAACAGGAGCCCGTGGAGGCTGGAGGAGGTCGACGGTAGCCCGTGGAGGCTGGAGGAGGTCAACGGTGGAGATGAATAGTATCCCGTGGAGTCCTTTTGCGGTACACCACACTCCTCCCGATGAACAGGACCCCCGTTTCAACTGTGGGAGGTCCATTTCCTCTGTTTTGCGGTACGCCAGACCCCTCCTGATGAATAGGATCCCGTTTCGAACGTGGCCGGTCGAACACAAGGCCGTTTCCTCCATTCTGCGGTATGCCACTCCTTGTTTCCATCGCCTGTTCCATCCAAGCCCTCCCGATGAACACAACGATTGTCGGCGTTCTGGGAACGGGGGTCCCCAGACTTGCCTGCCTGCGGCCTGCGGCGTGGCTCAAAGGGGGCCCAGCATAGCCCATCTTCATCAGCACGAGCTCAAGACCCTCGCGAGGGGCCAAGCCTCGCGGAGCGGACGACAAGGAGCTTCCTCAGGCACGGCCTCGTTAGGCTGGCTCACGAGGAGGCGGAGAGTTCAAGGTGGGGTACCACGCGAGGTGCCCATGACGCAAGCCATGACGACCAAGGGCGCTTGCCGGACGCTGGCCCGTGCAGTGTCCTTCTTTCCTCTTTGGTGCAAGGGGAGCAAGCGCAGGCGAGAGCATCAAGCAAAGGCATCCATTTCGGTGCAACAAGACCAAGACCAGTCCAACGGTAGGATGGAGGTCACCGTGGAGCCCAAGTCGGCGTCACCACCAGAGCCTTTGACAGGCGAGGACCAACTTTAGTCAGGATAAGTGTACTAGATGTTCCCCTTCAAATTGGCCAATTGTTGGCGCCCTTCCCGATCAATATTTGGGAAGAGGCCCAGGACCTTCGCCTATAAATAGGACTAGCCACCCACAAGGTAGAGGACCCCGGTCAATCTATCCGGCTGGCAAAGAGAGAAAGATCACAACAACAGACCCTCGCGAGGCTGTTCTTCCTTGTATTGTTCATCAGCCTAAGAGGCAATCCACCACACCACACACTGGAGTAGGGTATTACACCACAATGGTGGCCTGAACCAGTATAAATCCTGTGTCTCTTGTGTTGTTCTTCTCGTGGTTTACATCCTAGCGATTCGGTGAGGAACAGGTAGGTAGAAGGCGAAACCTCCGCGCGCACCCTAGTGTTCGAACCTCTAGGGTCTGCCAGAACCCTAAATCCGACATTTGGCGCGCCAGGTAGGGGTGCTCCGGAATATGTCTTCCGTCGCCCTGTTCTTCTCCGACCGTCGCGACCATGTCTGACGCACGCCGGGTTCGCGCCGAGCCGCCCTCGCTTACCACGTCACCCAGACGGCTCCCGTCGGTGGGTGCCCTCGTCGTTCCTCGTCGCCTGCCGTCAACGCCGCCACCGGCCCGATGGGGAACGAGCAGCAAGCATCATCCCAGCAGCCGTCCATGAGGCGAGACGGCCGCACCGCTACGCCCTCGCTCGCCCCCGCTGGTTCTTCATCCCGCGCGCCCTGCGCGGCCATGGAAGCTCGAGCTGCGCTCATCGCGGAAAATGAGCTCCTACGCTATCGCCCAGTCGACGATGTATACAAAGAGTGGCTCGAACGAGTCGCCGAACTCGTCTGCGCCGCTGGGGGCTCCCCCGCGCCATCTTTCTCGCTGCACCGCACCCCGCCATGCGCGGGCAATGAAGCTCCCGGGGCGACTCAGCCGCCGCCCCCTCAAGAAGGCGCCCTGGCTCCAAGGCGCGCGACCCCTGGGCGGAACCCGCCCCGTCAGGAACCAGCGCGGCAGGAGCAGAGCTGCCAAGAGGTCCCGCGCCCTCGAGAAGCTGCCCGAGCGCTCCCTGCTCCGGCTTGTCCCGACCACGCTCCTACTCTAGCACGTCAAGACCCCGCGCTGCACCCAGCTGCGGCACACGGGGACCCGCAAGACCGAGCCCTTCATCCTCCAAGGCCTCCTGTGGCCACAGCAGGCTGCTGCACCTTCACCATCGAGCTACGCACCATCGCATGGCCCGGCAAGTTCAAGCCAGACTGCCTCCTCGCTACGACGGCATGGCAGATCCTGCAGAGTTCCTCCAGCTCTACGAGCTGGGCATCGAGGCTGCCAACAAAGACGAGAAGGTCATGGCGAACTGGTTTCCCATGGCTCTCAAGGACGGGGCCCACACCTGGCTTCTGAACCTAGCCCCAGGCACGATCTCCTCCTGGGACGAGATGCGCACCTGCTTCATCGCCAACTTCTAGGGTACTCGCGACCGGCCACCCGTCGTGAGCGACATGCGCCGCATCAAGCAACAACCGGGGGAAACCCTGCAGAAGTACATCCAGCACTTCAACAACGCGCGCCTCAAGATTCCCAAGGTAACCGAGGAGGCCATCATCTCAGCCTTCTCTCACGGCGTGAGTGACGTCAAGATGAAGGAGGAGCTCACAATGCATGAAGATCTATGCACTTCCTTGGAGCTGTTCAACCTGGCGACCAAGTGCGCCAGGGCTGAGGAAGGGCATCTCTCCCTCCTCGAATTGCCTGCCGCAGACCCTGAAGAGAAGAAGCCCAAGGCCAAGGACGTGAAGCGCAAGGGGGCTGCCGTACTCGTGGCTGAACCAGACACCAAGCGGGGCAGAGATCAGCCCGAATCCTCCAAGGGCAGTCGGTACTGCGTGTACCACGACCTCCACACCCATAACACCAATGAATGCGAAGAGCTCAGGGCCGTGCGTGAAGGGCGGTGTCGGTGTCAAAACCGGCGGATCTCGGGTAGGGGGTCCCAAACTGTGCGTCTAGGCGGATGGTAACAGGAGACAAGGGACACGATGTTTTACCCAGGTTCGGGCCCTCTTGATGGAGGTAAAACCCTACGTCCTGCTTGATTAATATTGATGATGTGTGTTACAAGAGTAGATCTACCACGAGATCAAGGAGGCTAAACCCTAGAAGCTAGCCTATGGTATGATTGTTGTTCATCCTACGGACTAAAGCCATCCGGTTTATATAGACACCAGAGAGGGCTAGGGTTACACAGAGTCTGTTACAATGGTAGGAGATCTACATATCCGTATTGCCAAGCTTGCCTTCCACGCCAAGGAAAGTCCCATCCGGACACGGGACGAAGTCTTCAATCTTGTATCTTCATAGTCTTGGAGTCCGGCCGATGATGATAGTTCGGCTATCCGGACACCCCCTAGTCCAGGACTCCCTCAGTAGCCCCTGAACCAGGCTTCAATGACGACGAGTCCGGCGCGCATATTGTCTTCGGCATTGCAAGGCGGGTTCCTCCTCCGAATAATTTATGGAAGATTGTGAACACCAGGATAGTGTCCGGCTCTGCAAAATAAATTCCACGCACCACCGTAGAGAGAATAATATTTACACAAGTTCGATCTGCTGACGTATTTGGTGGCGTGACATCACACCACTACCAAGCCTTTACTTGAATTAATTTTATTGTACCACCTCAGCGCATTTAGCGAAGCGGTTTCCTTGGCACGTCTTGTCGAAGGAGAGATCGTGTTCCCCTTATTCCAGGATTCCCATAAATACGGACATGGGTAACCCAACCGCGCCCGTCGCCACGCCCCCTCCATCGAAGGCGGGTTCCAAACGGTCACGGGGACGACTCTTGGTATTCTTCCTCTTTATAATGAGACCAAGGCCCGTTCTTTTTCTTCAATCCTCAATCGAATCCGCCCCTCGCCCCGAGTTCCAACACCCAGGGCTCCAGATTCGGGTACCTTCGACCTTTGACAATGTCCGTCCCAGACCTACGAGGCCGGTGGATGCCCTCTTCCGTCACGGAAGAAGACGTGTTAAAGCTAAGAGACACCAGGTACTTGACCTACGAGATTTCGCATAGGTTGCCTGCCCGAGGGCAAGTTATTCCTACTCCCGAGCCCGGCGAGAGCGTCGTGTTCGTGTCTCACCTCCGTCGGGGTGTAGGCTTCCCGATGGATCCCTTCGTGAGGGGGCTCATGTTTTATTATGGGCTGGAATTCCATGACTTGGCTCCGGAGTCCATCCTCCACATCTCATCATTCATTGTCGTCTGCGAAGCCTTCCTCCGTACTACCCCTCACTTCGGCTTGTGGCTCAAAACCTTCAACGTGGAGCCGAAGATGATTGAGGGGCGTCAGGCAGAGTGCGGCGGGGCGGTTATAAGCAAGAGGGCCGATGCTCCATGGCCCAAAGGCTCTTTTCAGGAGGAGCTCGGCTTGTGGCTACAAGAGTGGTTCTATATCACCGCTCCCAGGGGTAGCAGGCAGAGGCCGCCGCCCGTCTTCTGCTCGGGCCCTCCACAACGGTTGACGTCATGGGTCAATAAGGGGCTTAACTGGGGGCCGTCCAAAGATGTACCCCTGTTGCAGGACCGAATTCGAGGCCTCCAAGAAAGGAAGGCTAACCTGGTCATAGTGACACAGGTTATGCTGATTCGGCGCCTTCTGCCCTGCAAACATCGCCCCCTCCGCCTGTGGGAATTTAATCCGGAGGGGCCACGAGCTCTCCAACACTTCATGGGTTTGACACCCGTGGAGATGTACAAACTGTTCTTCGGATCGCAAGAGATGCGTCCGGATCTGACCGAGGACGCTGGCCTAAGCTGCAATCGCCCGGATACTCAAGTAAGTAGCCCTGTGTCCGGACATATTGTCCATTTATTTATCATGGGTTTGCCTTTTAACCTGCTATCCCTTGGACAGGAGTGGATAGCGCAAGCAAAACTGATACGGTGTCCGGCCCCGCTCCCTGAGACCACACCGGATCCCGTGTTAGTCAAAATGTTGGAGGTTGCGCCTTCGAAGGAGAGCGAAGGGGGGCACAGGGAAACTACCACCTCTGCCAAGGAGGCCTTCAATAAGGGGGGAATCGAGAATCCCTCCTTCCAGGGGGAGAAGAGGACCGCTTCCGAAGACCCGGAGGCCAAGGCCTCAAAGCGGGGAAGGAAATCTGCGCCGGAAGGTCCTGCGCCGGGAGAGCCCCGGCCGCACAGTCTCCCCATAGGAATCAGCCCTCCAGCGATCCGTAAGTAAAAAAAAGGGGAATTTAGTAATAGGGAACACCCCTATATTATTTCCAAAGGTAACCGAAGTTTTCACCTTGTAGTTCGGATCTCAGCCCATCTCAGCAGAGCTCATCTTCGGGGGACCTTCGTCCGGAGATGATGGAGAGCAAGACGCCTCCGTCTGCCGCCCCGTTGGGCGGGGCGGACGACCCTGAGGTGTCGTCATGGAGGGTCTCCCCGAGTCCGGCGGGGCCGGAAGGTCCGACACCCATTGGAGTATGGCCGGTTAGCTGCAGAATTTACTCAAGAGGGCGTCTATCTCAGAAGATCACCGCACATTAATGAGTACGGTGATTGAAAGGATCTCATCCGCCGAGAGCGGGTTGTATGAGGCCGTCGGAAGCTTGCTGACGGGGTTTGAGGTATGCAAAAAATGACATACCTTTTGACAGTTTTGCACATGAAGTGCGCCCTGTATAGATAGTAGCCCCTGAGACTTGGTATGCTGTCGAAAGCGATAGCGTGCCAAGGATCATAATCTCAGTTATAGAATGTCGCCTTTCCTATGCAGGTGGTGGAAAGTTCGGTGGCCAGCCGGACTGATGGAGTTGCCAAACTGAAGAGGCAACTCGATGTTGCGGATGCGAACATCGCGCTGGTCAATAAATGACTTAACGAGTCGCAAGGTAAGTGGTTGCGCCGCGGTCGCCTAGTAAGGGAGCTGATGCCCGTTCCTTACAATTTGTATGCTTGATGCAGATGGCGCCACTACTGTGGAAGACCTTCAAGCATAGCTCTCTCGAGCCAAGGAGCAAGCCAGGATAAGTGATGCGGCTGCCTCGAAGGTAGCAGAAGAGCTAAAAGCCGAAAAGGCTGCTCACTGCCGAAGCAGGGAAGAGTTGGCCGGAATGGCCGTGAAATTAAAAGATGCTACCGACCGTTGTGAGGTTCTTGAAGGAGAACTCCGAGTGGAGCAAGAGGGCCTGAAGAAGGCCGCCGCCGAAGTCAAGGATCCCTGGAGTGAGATGCGGGCTATGAAGGAGGAACTGCGTCCGGCCGGAGACATTGCATCTGGAAAGCCCTTTCTTCTGCGTAGGAAGTTCACGGATCCAAAGTATGCTCAGCTGGGCTAGTTGTGTGGTGCGGAGGATCCTTATCTAGATTTGGCGGCGAGTGCGGCGGACGCAGTCGTGCACTTCCGAAGGCAGAAGGATCGCGAAATGGAAGAGCTTTACTAGTCTCAATTCCATAGTCCGGAGCGTCCACTTCCGTTGACTGATCGGCTGGCTGAGTGGGCTGAGCTGAATAGATTGTCCGGACTTGCCATGACGGATGTTGTCGCTCATCTGTGGCCGGAAAGGCCCAAGCCGAAGAGTTATTTTGTCTTTTTGCAGCAATTCCTTGGGGCGGTGCCGCATATCAAGGCGATGAAGCGGTCGGCATGCATAGAAGGTGCATGGATGGCTCTCGCCCGTGTGAAGACAACTGGGCAGACATGGATGCCACCGCTATTGCATCCCGGGGTTCAGACAAGAGCCGATTACCCGCCGAGCACTATTTTGAGGAAGTCCTGCAGGGCGCTCGTTTAATAGAGTTGCAGTGCCCGAAAGATGTCATGTTCAAATGACGTGTATGATTTGTGAGATCATGTTTATAATGCAATAGCTTTTAATACTTGTGCGTTCAAGTATTGAACTATCTCCTGTGCGGCCGTATATGTATGAATAACCTGAAAGTTGCAGTCTTTGGCTTCATCCCCCACGCACATGGTGCGGGGGTGTTTGCAAAAAAAAGAAAAGCGCTTTTTCACACTTAATCCAACGTCTTGGTCCTTTGAAGGAGGTGATAGCATAGCAAACTAGGCAACCGGACTATAATGCTTTATCACTTTCACTTAGCCATAGGAGCTCGATGGTGGGGCTACTATATAGCCCCTAGAGGCACCGCGCACTCCGAACTCGGGGCGTGTATGTTCCTGACCGGGAAGCGGTCCTTCATCAAAGCGGAGGAATTCTAAACATTCCAATAGTCGATCGAGTGGTTGACCAGTCTCTCGCTATATCATGACAGTCAGTTTTTGGCTTTCTCTACTGAGGTGCTCGCCCGGCCGAACCGGGGCACAATCGCAGTAGTTCTCCTGGTGCCGCGTTAGCCGATGGAGCGGAACGTAAGGCAGCAAAACACAGGAGCCGGGCAAACCCAACATTTGACCAAAGACATGATTCGGAGCTGATGCATATAAGGCCTAACTCGAGACGCCGAACACTCCCTGTGGTGTTTGGTCTTTATGATACCGGGCAGAACAATGCCCTAAGCCCCTAGTGTCCAGGTACAGGCGGGAACTTCTGACGCGGCCGATGCCAAAACGCCAGCCTCCTCCTTGGTTATGGTAAAAAACCGGGGGATGTGTATCAACAAGAGACAGTAAGAAAGGTTTACGCAGGGTCTTAATCTGAAAAGAAACCTTGCAATGGGTCCCTGCTGCACGTCTGCGCCTGTGTCTCCGTTGTGCTGTATCCTGGACGGGTGTAGCACGTGCTTCATCTGTAAAAGAGAAGGACTTAGTTTGGAAGAAGTATCGTGCAAAGGATGTATTGAAAATAAAGTATAATTTGGAAGATGAATAAAGTTGAGCTTTATTGGCTCTCATCGTTTATACGTGCAGCCCCTTGTAAAGGGGTATGCGGCTGGGAAGCCCCTTGTTTATTTGCGCCGGACTCGTCTAACCATGTCCAAGGTCTGAATGACCTGTTTTTAGGGGCTTTGACCTGCAAGGTCGGATTAGTGTGTGGCTGTCAAAGCAGTCTCACGTTCTCCGTGGTCGAGGAACACTTGGAGTTACTCTTTAATGAGATTATGCCACGTGGACCGGGCATTTTAAGCGTAAGAGATGCGTAATGTAGTATTGCATTAAAGCGGACGAACGCTTCGCGTCCCAGTAGTGCTTAAGGGCCACTGTTAAATGGGGCGATATGGAGAGTGAGCTTTTCGCGATGGAGGTTGTCGGATGAACCGAACACAACCTCAAGTGGTACAGAGCCTATACAATTGGCTTAAAGGCCTGGCATCACTCCTTTAAAGGAAGTGCTGCTACGGCGAATTTTGGTAGGGTCTATCCCCATTTTGTGGATGGTGTCCTGGTATGGCAGGTGCCGCACTGTGTTTTCATGTTATCACATGAAGTGAGTTCACTGTTTTGACTTCTAGTGGGAAAGTCTTCTGTTTTCCGGCGTGCTGCTTGTGGGGTTCGTCGTGATTTGGGGTGGCTTTCCAGTGCCCGATAGGCGCTGGTTCTTGGTCGTCTCCGGTATCGTCATCCATACCGTCGATGTCTTCGGAGTCGAAGTCTAGCATGTCGGTTAGATCGTCGACAATGGCTACTAAGTGGGTGGTGGGTGGGCATTGAATTTCTTCGTCGTCCGCATCCCAACCGTCCTGACCGCAGTCCGGCCAGGGCTCTCCTGATAATGAGAGATACTTTAGCGAACTCAACATGTCGCCGAAAGGTGAGTGCTGAAAGATGTCCGCGGCGGTGAACTGCATGATCGGCGCCCAACCGGATTCAATTGGAGGGGGCGCGGGAGGCTCGGAGTCCGGCGAGGAGTCCGCCACCTCGGAGTCACAGGCTTCATGAGGGACAAGATCAGTGTTCGGCTCTATCGCCGTAGAGGGTGCAGCCCCCGAGGCGGTGTCTATCCATCCGTCCTCGATCTATGCAGCCGGCTCCGGGTTGAAGATCGGAGCGGGCTCGAGTGCGGCCTCCAGGGTACTGTCCGACTGCAGAGCTAAATCATGCCCGTCATGACAGTGTGGCGCGCTTGGCTGTGGCTCGAATCCATCGAAGGTCAAGTCCCCGCGGATGTCAGCCGTGAAGTTCAAACTTCCAAATCTGACCTGACGGCCAGGGGCGTAGCTTTCGATCTGCTCTAGATGGCTAAGTGAATTGGCCCGCAGTGCAAAGCCGCCGAATATGAAGATCTGTCCGGGGAGGAAGGTCTCACCCTGGACTGCGTCGTTGATGATGATCGAAGAAGCCATCGAGCCTATTGGTGACGACACAGAGGAACTCTCAATGAAAGCACCAATGTCGGTGTCAAAACCGGCGAATCTCGGGTAGGGGGTCCCGAACTGTGCGTCTAGGCGGATGGTAACAGGAGACAAGGGACACGATGTTTTACCCAGGTTCGGGCCCTCTTGATGGAGGTAAAACCCTACGTCCTGCTTGATTAATATTGATGATGTGTGTTACAAGAGTAGATCTACCACGAGATCAAGGAGGCTAAACCCTAGAAGCTAGCCTATGGTATGATTGTTGTTCGTCCTACGGACTAAAGCCATCCAGTTTATATAGACACCGGAGAGGGCTAGGGTTACTTAGAGTCGGTTACAATGGTAGGAGATCTACATATCCATATCGCCAAGCTTGCCTTCCACGCCAAGGAAAGTCCCATCCGGACATGGGACGAAGTGTTCAATCTTGTATCTTCATAGTCTTGGAGTCCGGCCGATGATGATAGTTCGGCTATCCGGACACCCCCTAGTCCAGGACTGCCTCAGGCGGACTGGCCAGCGTCCCGACTGCAACGACCGGGCCTACGGCCGAGGAGGATGAAGGAACGCAGGACGCTGGGAAGACCGCGGCCCACGTCAAGGGTGGCGCGACCAACCCCGCGAGGATCGCTGGCAGGACCGGCCTCGCGAGGGAGGCTGGAGGGATCAGCCTCGCGAGGATTGCCCGCAAGGTAATGCAGGCCTCCCTCCGCTACCGCCACAGCCAAGGAGAAATGAGGGCCTCCATCAGGACGAAGGGGCTGGGGGCTTCCAGGAACCATGTGCGATCGCCTGCATCCTGGGCGAAGCTCAAGCCCCAGCCTCTCAGCGCATCTTCAAGCAGTTCGCCCGTGAAGTAAATGCAGTCCTCCCCAAGCTCGAGGCCACGCGCCCTCTCTGGTGGTCGGCGTGCGCCATCACGTTCAGCTCAGCGGATCATCTCAAGTGCGTGGCCACAGTCGGAGTCCTCCCGATGCTTTGTTCCCCAATCATCAGCAACGTGCTAGTCACCAAGACCCTCATCGATGGCGGGGCAGGGCTCAACGTCCTGTCCGTAGAAACATTCAACAATCTCCAAGTACCCTACAGTCAGCTTCAGCCCACCAAGCCTTTCTCTGGAGTCACCGATGGCTCCACGGTCCCGATTGGGCAGGTCCGCCTCCCTGTCACCTTCGGGGCACGCAACAACTACTGCACCAAGCTCATCGACTTTGACGTCGCCCACATTCGCCTGCCGTACAACGCCATCCTCGGGTACCCAGCGCTGGCCAAGTTCATGGCCGTGACTCACCACGGCTACAACGTCCTCAAGATGCCAGGGAGTGGCGGGTCATCACGGTGCCCTACAAAGAGAGAGACGCAGTTTGCTCCCTGGAGAGAGCCTTTCAGGCCGTGTCGCTGGAAGACCCAGATCGCGGAAGCAGGAGGCTTGCCGAGGCCACCCCCAAGAAGAAGAAGACATCGACCGGCCCGGCCCCTTAGGAGGCAGGTCCCTCTGGGCCCGCGCCTGCTCAGGGGGAACCTCCTTCTATCACATAGGGAAGCGCACCCGGCGCCCTCCTCAGGCAGGGCTCGGGGGCTCTCCCCCGGAGGGCCGCCGACCTCGCCAAGGTCACGAGGGAGGCGCTTGGGCACCACATGGAGGCGTTCTTCGAAGCACGTTTCCATCAAGAAGGAGCAAGGCAAGGAGGGCTAAACCCTCAGGAGTTCGTCAGCAAGGCCATTCAGGAGTTACAAGAGTTAAGGGTCATGAGAGGCAGCCGCCGCTTACTCGCTGTGGCCCCCCATCCAGGCGAGGATGGTGGGTTGCGCGTCTGCATCGACATACCAGGGCTCAACCAAGACGCATCTCAGGAGCACCTCTGGCCTTCGCGAGTGGGACGCTGCGAGGGCCCGCCCCACAACTACGTTCGCATGCCTTACGGCTTGCCGAACGCGGCTGCTGTGTACAGGCGCATCATGAGGGCCATCCTGGAGGCTAAAGAGGTCAGGCATTCCGCAACCCTGGTGGAGATGGAGACGGTCCGCGAGGAGCCACCAGCGCCTCTGGAGCCTCCCGAGGCCCCGGGGCCTGGGGGCTCGTGAGGACCTGCTCCCGCAGCCCACCGAGCCTGTCGCATCAATACCCCTTCGTCTTCAACATCATCAGGTGACATCTTTCTAGTTTCATTTCCAACTGGGAGCACCCTCAGGGCCGCATTATTCCCAGGCCGCGTGGGGTCCGTCCCTGTGGTGTGTATCTCCTTTATTTCATGTTCTTAGCTCACTCTGCTGGGGGTGCCCCTCGGGCTGCATTATCCCCAAGCCGCTTGGGTCAGACCCGGTGGCATGTACCCCTCTTGCATTTACCTTAGGGCCATGTTTTCGACCCGTCATGCTTGTTATTTGGTGCCGGTTCATGGTACCTTTTTTATTCCTGGATGTCGCAAGCTTGCGCGTTAAAGGGGAGGGGGTGCCTGAGCATCGCGACTCAGGGCTCCTACCGGCTCTCCGGCCCTCACCCTCTGGTCTGCCCACGGCATAGCACCGCGGCATACCAGCAACGGCTGAGACCAGCCCGAGAGCCGGGACCCGAGGACGTAGAGTTGTGCCATCTAACCCAGCTTGTGCGTTAAAGGGGGGGTGCCTGAGCATCGCGACTCAGGGCTCCTACCGGCTCTCCGGCCTTCACCCTCTGGTCTGCCCACGGCATCGCGCCCCGGCATACCAGCGACGGCTGAGACCAGCCCGAGAGCCGGGACCCGAGGACATAGAGCATCGGCATCTAGCCAAATTTGCAGGAACACACTCCAAGATAAGGCCCAAAGCCAGGCGCAACCCGCCTTGAGGTAGGGCCCCGTGAGTCCCGCGCTGGCTCACGGGTGCCCAGATACACCTCGTCAAGCCCTACCGTGCCAGCCACGTGTCAGGGCGGGGCTGTACACGCCCCGGGGGTTCCTCCCGGAGGGGAGCCCCCTCCCACGCACCAGTGGAAGCACCATGCTCCGCGCTGGCTGACGACACTGCCGAGGAGCGGCTATGCCCGTACGCATACGAAAGTGCTACGCTCCGCGCTGGTGATAAACAACTGAGGGTGCCCCCCCGGGCCGCATCAACCTCAAGGAGCCCAGAGCTTAGTGTCTAGCCTCATCGCAACGCCTCCCCTCGGGAGTGCCGCGCAAGGGGGCTGGGCACGGGGGCTACGCCCGGGTCACGCCCAGGCGCACGCCACCCAGCCAGGCCCCCCGGGTCTGGTTCGTCGCGCGTCCCTCCCCGAGCGGAGCCAAGGTATGAAGGATGTTTGAGCGTCAAGGGGGACTCCTGAGCATCGCGACTGAGGAGCCTAACTGGTCACGTAGCCCCTCACCCCTTGGTCCCGTCCGGGTTTCCGGTCGGGGTTAACGGCGGTTGAGGTATGTGCGGGGCCGGGCTCTGCAGACGTAGAACGGTAGATCCACCCCCACATCTCACCTCCCTACTTGCTGTTCGGGTGCCAAGGGGGACTCCTGAGCATCGCGACTCAGGAGCCTAACTTGTCACGTAGCCTCTCACTCCTTGGTCCCGTCCTGGTTTTTGGTCGGAGCTAACGGCGGCTGAGGCATGCGCGGGGCCGGGCTCTGCCGGCGTAGGACACAAGCAAGTAGGAAGGAAATAGCGCAAATTTCAAGGAATTCAAAAGCAAATATTACAGTCCATATTGTTATCACAGCACCAAATGCAAGTTTTAACGCCTCCCCGAGGCCTAATACACGTGCAGAAACTAAAAGCAGGGCGGGAGCCACAACGGAGTCACTTGTCAGCCATAGAGTTGCGCGGAGCAGGTTCACCTTGTGGAGCTGCTGGGCTGGCAGCGCTCCACTTCGGCTTGGCGCTGAAGGCCCGGAACTTCCCCAGCAGAGCCTCCGCACGACCCTTCACAGCCTCAGCAGCGGCAGCGGCATGCTCGCCACTCGCCAGTTCTAGCAGGCTGTCGAGGTCGACGTTGGGGTCCCGAAGATAGATGTGGGTGAACACCCGCATCAGCGCCGCAGAAGACAAGACGCGTTCCTCGGCCTCAGCCGTAGGGCCAAGGCCAAGGGCGACATCGTCAAGGGCACGAACCAGGAAAGGAAGCAGCTTAGCGAGGCCGTCCTCCTCGCCGGCCAGCGGGCTCTCCAGGGCGCTCTCATAAAGCGTCTTCAGTGAAGCTCGGGCCTTCTCCTCCATCTCTGCAAAGGCCACACGATCCTCGGAAAGAACCCGTGCCTTGCCGTCCAACTCAACCTTCCTCGCCTCCAGCTCTTGCTCCAGCATGCCTAGCCGGTCACGACGCTTCTTGAGCTTGGCGTCCCAGTCCTTGACGGCCGCCTCGCGAGCATTCATGCCGTCCTCGTGCTTTAGGCGAAGGCGAGTCTCCTCAGCGAGCCGGTCTTGCAGGCCCTTCAGCTCGCCCTCCAGCACCTCGCAACGACCTTGGGCATTAGCCACCTCCCCCAAGGCGGCGTCGCGGGTAATCTTCGCCCCAAGGACGGCCTGCTTCTCCTCGTCGCAGGCCGTCGACGCCTGGACCAGCACCGCCCGAATCGAAGCATCGGAGCGAATCCAGTCAGAGGCTAGATCCAGGCGGCCGGCCACCAAACGAGGGTCAGCGCTCAGAAGATCCCGCCACAGACGGTCCAGTTTAGCAGCAGCACGATCCAGGACAGTAGGAGGAGACGGGGAAGCAGCAGTCGGCGGAGTAGGAGGAGAAGGCGGCAGTGTGACCATGGTGTCCTGAGGCGGAACCTGCTGCGCCCCAGCGGCTGCGGCGACGGCATCAAGCAGGGGCGCCTCGGGGGTCACCAGGGTCATAGGAGCCGAGTCCGCCCCAGCCGGCTCGGCAGGGCCTCGCAGGGATGCCTGGGCAGGAGAGGCCCGCGCGTCACGTTCATCTTCTTTCACGAGCAGAGGCGCTGCCGCAGATGGAGTCTCAGGAGCCCCCTTTGGCGTCTTTGCCGTGGGCGCCAGCCTAGCCGGGAGATGCGAGCGTCAAGCCTGAGCAACGAAACAAGAAACAAGACAGGTATCAAGCACTTACAAGTCGTCGCCCATGGAATCGAGCAGCCTCCGGCCGTACTTGAAGCCCGAAAGCCGGTTGCTAGGATCAGCCTCAAGGAACACAGGTGCAGTTGGGGCGCCTGCGGAACGCCTCAGGGCTGGGGCGGACCCGCGGGGGATCAACCCAGTCTGGTCCTTCTTCGGAACCGGGGGAAGGCTCCTGCCGCCCTGCTCGCCATCACCCTCGTCATCGTCACTCAGAGAGAGGCGGAGAGTGCAGGACTTGCGCCGAGGAGGTGGGGCCCTTGACTCTGCCTCGGAGTTGGCCCCCTCTTCCCGCTCCCCTTCCTCCCTCTCTTCGCTGAAATCGCCGGAGGATACATCCACCAGGTCCTCGGGAGCCTCCGCAGGCACAGGCCCGTCCCCGTTGAGGACGGGCATGGACCCTACAACCTGCTCCCAGTCCTCACGAAGGAACAGGGGCGTCGGAGCGCCTTCCAGCCTTGCCACGTCGCCCCCGACCAAAGACTGGAGGACCGCGGCCAGATCCTCATCGGCCAGGACCGTGGGGCTCGGGTGGGGCCTCCACATTGGAAGCGAATACTGATGAAGCAGAGCCAAATGATGCTCCAGGAACTCCCTCAGCAGCGAGGCGCCATGTCTGGCTAGGGCGCGCAGGAGGAGTAGATCAGGAGATTTCGAACAAAGGAAGGAGAGGCACAAGAGAGGGGATCTGAGCAGCAACTGGAGAGAGCAAAGGAGGCAGAGGGCAGATGCCTCTCCTTATCAACTAGTGCGGTTGCGGAGACGCCCACGTCCAATCAACTGCCACGCGGCACCCAAGGCCACATGCTGTTAGGGCCCGCGACACTTCGCACTTGCCCTTTCGCCTCTCTGCTCGGCCAAGTCCGGGCGCTCCTTGGGCCCGGGGGCTACTGTCGGCGTTCTGGGAATGGGGGTCCCAAGACTTGCCTGCCTGCGGCCTGCGGCGTGGCTCAAAGGGGGCCCAGCACGGCCCGTCTTCATCAGCACGAGCTCAAGACCCTCGCGAGGGGCCAAGCCTCGCGGGGCGGATAACAAGGAGCTTCCTCAGGCACGACCTCGTCAGGCTGGCTCACGAGGAGGCAGAGAGTTCAAGGCGGGGTACCTCGCGAGGTGCCCATGACGCAAGCCATAACGACCAAGGGTGCCTGCCGGGCGCCGGCCCGCGCAGTGTCCTTCTTTACTCTTTGGTGCAAGGGGAGCAAGCGCACGCGAGAGCATCAAGCAAAGGCATCCATTTCGGTGCAACAAGACCAAGACCAGTCCAACGGCAGGATGGAGGTCACCGTGGAGCCCAAGTCGGCGTCACCACCAGAGCCTTTGACAGGCGAGGACCAACTTTAGTCAGGATAAGTGTACTAGATGTTCCCCTTCAAATTGACCAACTGTTGGCGCCCTTCCCGCTCAATATTTGGGAAGAGGCCCAGGCCTTCGCCTATAAATAGGACTAGCCACCCACAGGGTAGAGGACCCCGATCGATCTATCCGGCCGGCAAAGAGAGAAAGATCACAAGAACAGACCCTCGCGAGGTTGTTCTTCCTTGTATTGTTCATCAGCCTAAGAGGCAATCCACCAGACCACACACTGGAGTAGGGTATTACACCACAATGGTGGCCTGAACCAGTATAAATCCTGTGTCTCTTGTGTTCTTCTTCTCGTGGTTTAGATCCTAGCGATTCGGTGAGGAACAGGTAGGTAGAAGGCGAAACCTCCGCGCGCACCCCAGTGTTCGAACCTCAAGGGTCTGCCGGAACCCTAAATCCGACAACGATGCATTCTGTTCCGACCTAGCCGGTTGGCTCCCCATGAACATGACGACGATGCTGTTTCTCCGTTCTGACCCAGCCATGTACACGAGCCCTGGCCGTTCGAGACCCCACCCATATGTACACATACGTGGCCATATTTTCTTTCTTGCACACTGGCTGCTGTACGTACGTGTACATGCTACGTGCGCGCCTCTACTACGACACGTATGCGCCTCTACTACGACATGCGCGCGCCTCTACATCAACCAGTATATATGTACATACACGTTCGCGACCAAAATGACAACGCTACGTACGCTTCAACCAGGTGGGTCCCGACTATCAAGCACTTCCTTGCGTGTGAAGATGTAGCTGGTGGCTCCCAGAATTCAGGGGGGCAAATCGTTTTTTTTGCCGGACGCACTTCCTTGCGTGCGAAGGTGTAGCTGGTGGGTCGCAGCAGTAAGGGGGGCAAATCTTTTTTTTCGGACACACTTCCTGTTGGGGAACGTTGCAGAAAACAAAAATTTTCCTACTCGTTTCACCAAGATCATCTAGGAGTTCATCTAGCAACGAGTGATTAGATGCATCTACATACCTTTGTAGATCGCGAGCGGAAGCGTTCAACAGAACGGTGATGATGTAGTCGTACTCGACGTGATCCAAATCACCGATGACCAGCGCCGAACGGACGGCACCTCCGCGTTCAACACACGTACGGAACAGCCACGTCTCCTCCTTCTTGATCCAGCAAGGGAGGGAGGAGAGGTTGAGGGAGATGGCACCAGCAGCAGCACGACGGCGTGGTGTTGATGGAGCTGCAGTACTCCGGCAGAGCTTCGCTAAGCACTATGGAGGTTGAGGAGGTGTTGGGGAGGGAGAAGGAGGCAACCAAAGGCCGAGGCGTTCAGGTATGAAGTCCCTCCTCTCCCCCACTATATATAGGGGTGCCAAGGGGGGGTGGCCGGCCCTAGGAGATCCAATCTCCTAGGGGGTGCGGCGGCCAAGGGGGGGTTTCCCTTCCCCCAAGGCACCTAGGAGGTGCCTTACCCTCCTAGGACTCTTGCCCCCTTGAACCCTAGGCGCATGGGCCTATGTGGGGCTGGTGCCCTTGGCCCATTAGGCCAAGGCGCACCCCCTTACAGCCCATGTGCCCCCCCGGGGCAGGTGGACCCACCCGGTGGACCCCCGGGACCATTCCGGTGGTCCCGGTACAATACCGATAACCCCGAAACTTGTCCCGATGTCCGAAACAGGACTTCCCATATATAAATCTTTACCTCCGGACCATTCCGGAACTCCTCGTGACGTCCGGGATCTCATCCGGGACTCCGAACAACATTCGGGTTACTGCATATACATATCCCTACAACCCTAGCGTAACCGAACCTTAAGTGTGTAGACCCTACGGGTTCGGGAGGCAAGCAGACATGACCGAGACGACTCTCCGGTCAATAACCAACAGCGGGATCTGGATACCCATGTTGGCTCCCACATGCTCCACGATGATCTCATCGGATGAACCACGATGTCGAGGATTCAATCAACCCCGTACGCTATTCCCTTTGTCTATCGATATGTTACTTGCCCGAGATTCGATCGTCGGTATCCCAATACCTCGTTCAATCTCGTTACCGGCAAGTCACTTTACTCGTACCGTAATGCATGATCCTGTGACCAGACACTTGGTCACTCTGAGCTCATTATGATGATGCATTACCGAGTGGGCCCAGTGATACCTCTCCGTCATACGGAGTGACAAATCCCAGTCTTGATCCATGTCACCCAACAGACACTTTCGGAGATACCCGTAGTCTACCTTTATAGTCACCCAGTTACGTTGTGACGTTTGGCATACCCAAAGCACTCCTACGGTATCCGGGAGTTACACGATCTCATGGTCTAAGGAAAAGATACTTTGACATTGCAAAACTCTAGCAAACGAACTATACGATCTTGTGCTATGTTTAGGATTGGGTCTCGTCCATCACATCATTCTCCCAATGATGTGATCTCGTTATCAATGACATACAGTGTCCATAGTCAGGAAACCATGACTATCTGTTGATCAACGAGCTAGTCAACTAGAGGCTCACTAGGGACATGTTGGTGTCTGTTATTCACACATGCATTACGATTTCCGGATAACACAATTATAGCATGAATAAAGACAATTATCATGAACAAGGAAATATAATAATAATGCTTTTATTATTGCCTCTAGGGCATATTTCCAACAGTCTCCCACTTGCACTAGAGTCAATAATCTAGTTACATTGTGATGAATTGAACACCCATGGAATTCTGGTGTTGATCATGTTTTGCTCTAGGGAGAGGTTTAGTCAACGGATCTGCTACATTCAGGTCCGTATGTACTTTACAAATCTCTATGTCTCCATCTTGAACATTTTCACGAATGGAGTTGAAGCGACGCTTGATGTGCCTTGTCTTCTTGTGAAACCTGGGCTCCTTGGCAAGTGCAATAGCTCCAGTGTTGTCACAGAAGAGCTTGATCGGCCCCGACGCATTGGGTATGACTCCTAGGTCGGTGATGAACTCCTTCACCCATATTGCTTCATGTGCTGCCTCCGAGGCTGCCATGTACTCCGCTTCACATGTAGATCCCGCCACGACGCTTTGCTTGCAACTGCACCAGCTCACTGCCCCACCATTCAAAATATACACGTATCCGGTTTGTGACTTAGATTCATCCAGATCTGTGTCGAAGCTAGCGTCGACGTAACCCTTTACGACGAGCTCTTCGTCACCTCCATAAACGAGAAACATTTCCTTAGTCCTTTTCAGGTACTTTAGGATATTCTTGACCGCTGTCCAGTGTTCCTTGCCGGGATTACTTTGGTACCTTCCTACCAAACTTACGGCAAGGTTTACATCAGGTCTGGTACACAGCATGGCATACATAATAGAACCTATGGCTGAGGCATAGGGGATGACGCTCATCTCTTCTATATCTTCTGCCGTGGTCGGACATTGAGCTGAGCTCAATTTCATACCTTGCAACACAGGCAAGAACCCCTTCTTGGATTGATCCATATTGAACTTCTTCAATATCTTATCAAGGTATGTGCTTTGTGAAAGACCTATGAGGCGTCTTGATCTATCTCTATAGATTTTGATGCCTAATATATAAGCAGCTTCTCCAAGGTCCTTCATTGAAAAACTTTTATTCAAGTAGGCCTTGATGCTGTCCAAGAGTTCTATATTATTTCCCATCAAAAGTATGTCATCTACATATAATATGAGAAATGCTACAGAGCTCCCACTCACTTTCTTGTAAACGCAGGCTTCTCCATAAGTCTGTGTAAATCCAAACGCTTTGATCATCTCATCAAAGCGAATGTTCCAACTCCGAGATGCTTGCACCAGCCCATAAATCGAGCGTTGGAGCTTGCACACTTTGTCAGCATTCTTAGGATCGACAAAACCTTCCGGCTACTCATATACAATTCTTCCTTAAGGAAACCATTAAGGAATGCCGTTTTGACGTCCATTTTCCATATTTCGTAATCATAGAATGCGGCAATTGCTAACATGATTCGGACGGACTTCAGCTTCGCTACCGGTGAGAAAGTCTCATCGTAGTCAACCCCTTGAACTTGTCGATAACCCTTAGCGACAAGCCGAGCTTTATAGATGGTCACATTACCATCCGCGTCTGTCTTCCTCTTAAAGATCCATTTAATTTCTATTGCTCGCCGCTCAACGGGCAAGTCAGTCAAAGTCCATACTTTATTTTTCATACATGGATCCTATCTCGGATTTCATGGCTTCTAGCCATTTGTCGGAATCCGGTCCCGCCATCGCTTCTTCATAGTTCGAAGGTTCACCGTTGTCTAACAACATGATTTCCAAGACAGGGTTGCCGTACCACTCTGGTGCGGAACGTGTCCTTGTGGACCTTCGAATTTCAGTAGGAGCTTGATCAGAAGTATCTTGATCATTATCATTAACTTCCTCTCTAGTCGGTGCTGGCACCTCAGGAACATTTTCTTGAGTTGCGCCATTTTCCGGTTCAAGAGGCAATACTTCATCAAGCTCTACTTTCCTCCCACTTACTTCTTTCGAGAGAAACTCTTTCTCCAGAAAGGACCCATTCTTGGCAACAAAGATCTTGCCTTCGGATCTGAGGTAGAAGGTGTACCCAATAGTTTCTTTTGGGTACCCTATGAAGACGCATTTTTCTGATTTGGGTTCGAGCTTTTCAGGTTGAAGTTTCTTGACATAAGCATCGCATCCCCAAACTTTTAGAAACGACAGCTTAGGTTTCTTCCCAAACCATAATTCATATGGTGTCGTCTCAACGGATTTCGACGGAGCCCTATTTAAAGTGAATGCGGCAGTCTCTAAAGCATAGCCCCAAAAAGAAAGCGGTAAATCGGTAAGAGACATCATAGATCGCACCATATCTAACAGAGTGCGATTACGATGTTCGGACACACCATTACGCTGAGGTGTTCCAGGCGGCGTGAGTTGTGAAACTATTCCACATTTTCTTAAGTGTGCCCCAAACTCATGACTCAAGTATTCTCCTCCACGATCTGATCGTAGAAACTTGATTTTCCTGTCACGTTGATTTTCAACCTCACTCTGAAATTCCTTGAACTTTTCAAAGATTTCAGACTTGTGTTTCATTAAGTAGATATACCCATACCTACTTAAATCATCAGTGAGGGTGAGAACATAACGATAGCCACCGCGAGCCTCAACACTCATCGGATCGCACACATCAGTATGTATGATTTCCAATAAGTCGGTTGCTCGCTCCATTGTTCCTGAAAACGGAGTCTTGGTCATTTTACCCATAAGGCATGGTTTGCACGTGTCAAATGATTCATAATCAAGAGACTCTAAAAGTCCATCAGCATGGAGCTTCTTCATGCGTTTAACACCTATGTGACCAAGGCGGCAGTGCCACAAGTATGTGGGACTATCATTATCAACCTTACTTCTTTTGGTACTCACATTATGAATATGTGTAGCATCACGTTCGAGATTCATAAGGAATAAACCATTCACCATAGGAGCATGACCATAAAACATATCTCTCATAAAAATGGAACAACCATTATTCTCAGATTTAAAAGAGTAGCCATCTCGAATTAAACGAGATCCCGATACAATGTTCATGCTCAAAGCTGGCACTAAATAACAATTATTAAGGTTTAAAACTAATCCCGAAGGGAGATGCAGAGGTAGCGTGCTGACGGCGATCACATTGACCTTGGAACCATTCCCGACGCGCATCGTCACCTCGTCCTTTGCCAGTTTCCGCTTATTCCGCAGCCCCTGCTTTGAGTTACAAATGTGAGCAACTGCACCGGTATCAAATACCCAGGAGCTACTACGGGCACTAGTAAGGTACACATCAATTACATGTATATCACATATACCTTTTGTTTTGCCGGCCTTCTTATCCGCTAAGTACTTAGGGCAGTTCCGCTTCCAGTGACCGCTTCCCTTGCAATAAAAGCACTCAGTCTCGGGCTTGGGTCCATTCTTTGGCTTCTTCCCAGCAGCTTGCTTGCCGGGCGCGGCAACCTCCTTGCCGTCCTTCTTGAAGTTCTTTTTACCCTTGCCTTTCTTGAACTTAGTGGTTTTATTGACCATCAACACTTGATGTTCCTTTCTGACTTCTACCTCTGCTGATTTCAGCATAGCAAATACCTCAGGAATGGTCTTTTCCATCCCCTGCATATTGAAGTTCATCACAAAGCTCTTGTAGCTTGGTGGAAGCGACTGGAGGATTCTGTCAATGACCGCATCATCCGGGAGATTAACTCCCAGCTGAGTCAAGCGGTTATGCAACCCAGACATAGTGAGTATGTGCTCACTGACAGAACTGTTTTCCTCCATCTTACAGCTAAAGAATTTGTCGGAGACTTCATATCTCTCGACCCGGGCATGAGCTTGGAAAACCATTTTCAGCTCTTCGAACATCTCATATGCTCCATGTCTCTCAAAACGCTTTTGGAGCCCCGGCTCTAGGCTGTAAAGCATGCCGCACTGAACGAGGGAGTAGTCATCGAAACGTGCCTGCCAAGCGTTCATAACATCTTGTTCTGCAGGGAGAACGGGTGCGTCACCAAGCGGTGCTTGTAGGACATAATCTTTCTTGGCAGCTATGAGGATGATCCTAAGGTTCCGGACCCAGTCCGTATAGTTGCTGCCATCGTCTTTCAGCTTAGTTTTCTCTAGGAACGCGTTGAAGTTGAGGACTACGTTGGCCATTTGATCTACAAGACATATTGCAAAGATTTTAGACTAAGTTCATGATAATTAAGTTCAACTAATCAAATTATTAGTGAACTCCCACTTAGATTAGACATCCCTCTGGTCATCTAAGTATTACATGATCCGAGTTAAACTAGACCGTGTCCGATCATCACGTGAGACGGACTAGTCAACATCGGTGAACATCTTCATGTTGATCGTATCTTCTATACGACTCATGCTCGACCTTTCGGTCTTCTGTGTTCCGAGGCCATGTCTGTACATGCTAGGCTCGTCAAGTCAACCTAAGTGTTTGCATGTGTAAATCTGTCTTACACCCGTTGTATGTGAACGTCTGAATAAAACACCCGATCATCACGTGGTGTTTTGAAACAGCGAACTGTCGCAACGGTGCACAGTTAGGGGGAACACTTCTTGATATTATTGTGAGGGATCATCTTATTTACTACCGTCGTTCTAAGTAAACAAGATGCAAAACATGATAAACATCACATGCAATCAAATAATAATACACGTGACATGATATGGCCATTTTCACATAGCTCCTTTGATCTCCATCTTGGGGCTCCGTGATCATCTTGTCACCGGCTTGACACCATGATCTCCATCATCATGATCTCCATCATCGTGTCTCCATGAAGTTGCTCGCCAACTATTACTTCTACTACTATGGCTAATGCGTTTAGCAATAAAGTAAAGTAATTTACATGGCGTTTCTCGATGACACGCAGGTCATTAAAAGAATAAAGACAACTCCTATGGCTCCTGCCGGTTGTCATACTCATCGACATGCAAGTCGTGAATCCTATTACAATAGCATGAACATCTCATACATCACATATAGATCATTCATCATTCATCACAACTTTGGCCATATCATATCACAAACCACTTGCTGCAAAAACAAGTTAGACGTCCTCTAATTGTTGTTGCAAGTTTTACGTGGCTGAATTAGGGTTCTAGCAAGAACGTTTTCTTACCTACGTTAAAGCCACAACGTGATTTGTCAACTTCTATTTACCCTTCATAAGGACCCTGTTCATCGATTCCGCTCCAACTAAAGTGGGAGAGACAGACACCCGCCAGCCACCTTATGCAACTAGTGCATGTTAGTCGGTGGAACCGGTCTCACGTAAGCGTACGTGTAAGGTTGGTCCGGGCCGCTTCATCCCACAATACCGCTGAAGCAAGAAAGGACTAGTAACGGCAAGAAAGTTGACAAATCTACTCCCACAACAAATTGTGTTCTACTCGCGCAAGAAGAACTACGCATAGACCTAGATCATGATGCCACTGTTGGGGAACGTTGCAGAAAACAAAAATTTTCCTACTCGTTTCACCAAGATCATCTAGGAGTTCATCTAGCAACGAGTGATTAGATGCATCTACATACCTTTGTAGATCGCGAGCGGAAGCGTTCAACAGAACGGTGATGATGTAGTCGTACTCGACGTGATCCAAATCACCGATGACCAGCGCCGAACGGACGGCACCTCCGCGTTCAACACACGTACGGAACAGCCACGTCTCCTCCTTCTTGATCCAGCAAGGGAGGGAGGAGAGGTTGAGGGAGATGGCACCAGCAGCAGCACGACGGCGTGGTGTTGATGGAGCTGCAGTACTCCGGCAGAGCTTCGCTAAGCACTATGGAGGTTGAGGAGGTGTTGGGGAGGGAGAAGGAGGCAACCAAAGGCCGAGGCGTTCAGGTATGAAGTCCCTCCTCTCCCCCACTATATATAGGGGTGCCAAGGGGGGTGGCCGGCCCTAGGAGATCCAATCTCCTAGGGGGTGCGGCGGCCAAGGGGGGGTTTCCCTCCCCCCCAAGGCACCTAGGAGGTGCCTTACCCTCCTAGGACTCTTGCCCCCTTGAACCCTAGGCGCATGGGCCTATGTGGGGCTGGTGCCCTTGGCCCATTAGGCCAAGGCGCACCCCCTTACAGCCCATGTGGCCCCCCGGGGCAGGTGGACCCACCCGTGGACCCCCGGGACCCTTCCGGTGGTCCCGGTACAATACCGATAACCCCGAAACTTGTCCCGATGTCCGAAACAGGACTTCCCATATATAAATCTTTACCTCCGGACCATTCCGGAACTCCTCGTGACGCCGGGATCTCATCCGGGACTCCGAACAACATTCGGGTTACTGCATATACATATCCCTACAACCCTAGCGTAACCGAACCTTAAGTGTGTAGACCCTACGGGTTCGGGAGACAAGCAGACATGACCGAGACGACTCTCCGGTCAATAACCAACAGCGGGATCTGGATACCCATGTTGGCTCCCACATGCTCCACGATGATCTCATCGGATGAACCACGATGTCGAGGATTCAATCAACCCCGTACGCTATTCCCTTTGTCTATCGATATGTTACTTGCCCGAGATTCGATCGTCGGTATCCCAATACCTCGTTCAATCTCGTTACCGGCAAGTCACTTTACTCGTACCGTAATGCATGATCCTGTGACCAGACACTTGGTCACTCTGAGCTCATTATGATGATGCATTACCGAGTGGGCCCAGTGATACCTCTCCGTCATACGGAGTGACAAATCCCAGTCTTGATCCATGTCACCCAACAGACACTTTCGGAGATACCCGTAGTCTACCTTTATAGTCACCCAGTTACGTTGTGACGTTTGGCATACCCAAAGCACTCCTACGGTATCCGGGAGTTACACGATCTCATGGTCTAAGGAAAAGATACTTGACATTGTAAAACTCTAGCAAACGAACTATACGATCTTGTGCTATGTTTAGGATTGGGTCTTGTCCATCACATCATTCTCCTAATGATGTGATCTCGTTATCAATGACATCCAGTGTCCATAGTCAGGAAACCATGACTATCTGTTGATCAAGGAGCTAGTCAACTAGAGGCTCACTAGGGACACGTTGGTGTCTGTTATTCACACATGTATTACGATTTCCGGATAACACAATTATAGCATGAATAAAGACAATTATCATGAACAAGGAAATATAATAATAATGCTTTTATTATTGCCTCTAGGGCATATTTCCAACACTTCCTTGCGTGTGAAGATGTAGCTGGGGTGTCCCAGCAGTCAGGGGGCGAATCATTTTTTTCGCGAAATACGGTGGCCCATCCGGTGGGTCCCCGCTGTTAGGTGGAGGAATAATTATTTTGCGTGCAATAAGGAGGCACTTCCTTGCGGCTGTCGTGGACCCAGCTGTCAGCCTCTCCACGTACATTCCACGTCCGATGGAAATCGTTCCTTGACCATGTTAACCATGCCGCGCCGAGAGCACCACGGCAGTGGATGATGACGAGGCCTAGGAAGGGGACGACGCGGAGCTGGGGAAGACACGACATTGGATGCACACACGGAGAGGAGTACGAGGATTCACTGGTTCCGCTGCGCTGCCATCGCCGCAGAATAATAGGGGGTGTGGGTGAGTGGAGGGATGGCCTGGCCAGCGGTGAGAGTAGTAGGGGGCAGTGAGGCCTCTGCGGCAGCTCAGCCGGCCACGGGAGGCAGGAGCAGGCGGCATGACCGGCGCTGCTTTAGGCGGCTGGAGCAAGAAGACCAGAGGTTGAAGAAGCACGATCACCGTTGGATGGACATCTTACGGTCACTGCCGCTAGAATCGTTTATATTGACTAAGTTGACAAAGTCCTTGGTACGTCAACTTAGTAGGCCCATAGGTCAGCTTCCGAAACAGTGCGCCCTAGATGTCAGTGGGAGGAATCATTTTTTGGGCGGGTTAAGCTAGAATATCCGAGATTGAAGAAGAAGCACGGCATCCGTTGGATGGACATCCAACGGCCACTGCTGCTAGAACCGTGTGTTGACTATAAGTTGACAAAGCCTTGCATACGCGTCAACTCTGTTTTTTAGGGGACGCGTCAACTTAGTAAGGCCAAAAGTGTGTGGCAGAGAATTTATAGCCCATTTGAGATTTGTAAGAATGTGCAGCCCATTTTGGAATTCTTATGGAATTTACTACAGCCCATTTACAGTTTGTTAAAAGTACAACCCGTTTCAACCAACCGTTCAAAACAGAATTCAAAAAAATTTCCCACATTTTGATGGGATCCGAAATATTTTTATCCTGAAATTTCTAGTCAGATTAAATACAATTTCAATATAAATTTATATTACGTAAAAATCCAACAAAACATTGCGCTCGCAACAATTAATGAAGTTAAAATTTTCAATATCCAAAAACAATATTTTATAAAGTAATTATGTGTTTGGTGCATTTTTTATAGTTACTGCCCAGTTTTTATTATTACATCCCATTTATTATTTCATAAAGCCCATTTTCTTGTTAAGCATAATGCATTCCTCCTAGGAAAGATTTGCAGCCCAGCGGGGCGGAGAATAACAACTTAACCTTGCCTGGGTATTCCTAAAAAACAGTATAGCTGGGCTAGCCATTTTCAGATTGAAAAAAATTAATATCTGGGCTGGATATCTGGCCTGGGCTAGACGGGCCACAGCCCGCCCTGTTAATACCTGCAGCGACGTTTTCGTTGTTGTTCAGAGGAGAAAAATTAAGGGATAATTGATTTTATGCCCCTAGTTGGGTCACACTCGACAGGTTTACCCCTAGTTTCCGAAAACACTTGTTCCTGCCCAAACCACTTTGTTCCTCTTATGCTTTTGCCCTTTGACCGTTTGACCATAACTATGAAAACTTCATAAAAAATTGATACTAACTCAGAAAAATTCAAATAAGATATCAAAATGTTCAGAAAAGCATCACCTATATGTGCATGTCATTTTCATTCATGAAAAAAGTGTTGGCCAGTCCCCATCTCAGTTTTAGCTCATATGATCTTAGCATGAACAGAAAATCTAAAAAAAATCTAAAACAATTTGGTGGCAAACCTTGACCAATGTTTTGAGTGCTTACCAAGTTTCATAAGGAAATGACATTCGTGGAAGTCATGGCAAAAAATGGAATTTTTGAGCATTGATTTTTGTTTTTTTGCCACGACTTCCACGAATGTCATTCCCTTATGAAACTTGGCAAGCACTCAACTCATTGGTCAAAGTTTGCCACCAATTTTTTTTAGAATTTTTAGGATTTTTTTAGATTTTACTATTCATGCTAAGATCATTTGAGCTAAAACTGAGATGGGGACTAGCCAACACTTTTTTCATGAATGAAAATGACATGCACATATAGGTGATACTTTTCTGAACATTTTGATATCTTGTTTGAATTTTTCTGAGTTAGTATGAAATTTTTATGAAGTTTTCAAAGTGATGGTCAAATGGTCAAAGGGCAAAAGCATAAGAGAAGCAAAGTGGTTTGGGCGGGAACAAGTGTTTTCGGAAACTAGGGGTAAACCTGTTGAGTGGGACACAACTAAGGGCACCAAATTAATGATCCCAAAAATTAATATCTAGGCTAAGCATCGAAAAACTCTGAAGTGCTCACACCTCAAAAACAAAAATACTGCTCGAGCTGCTTGGTCCCAGTTGTCGTCCGCTTCTTGTGCAATTCTCTCGTTTATTGACTACTCCCTCCTTTTCGGTTTATAGTGCTCAATTCAAAAATCTCACCAATCAAGGTAGATGGCGAGTGGTGGAATACTTTTTGTAGTTTTGCAAAAGCACCTAATTAATGCTCTTGTTATCCTCAATAAACTATGTTTATCAAAGCATTAATTGCAATGCATGCATGCATAAAGTACATGCATTGGCCAATTTTCTCTTAATACTTGCATGCAATGATTTAATGCACCTTGGAATCTGAATATGTGATGGAAAACAACCAAATTGAGCCTTATAAAATGGAAAAACTAAAATTTTGAGATAAGCCCTATAAACCGGAAAGGAGGGAGTACATAGGTTGACAATGGTGTGGGACCGTGATGTCAAGAACCCAGGAGGAAGCAAAATATATATATATATATATATATATATATATATATATATATATATATATATATATATATATATAATAAGGAGGCACTTGCGTACATGAGGCTATAGCCCTGGTGGATCCCCATTGTCATCCTCTCCAAGTAAAGTCATCTCCTCACCCGCGCGCGCTTTCCGCCCGAAACAGTCAATGCCGCCCGCCCCGCTTCCCGGTGCAGGCGATTGCTACCCCTTCAAACGAGGTTGCCGAGGCGGCTACTCCGGCACCAAACGTCCGTCCCTCCTCCTCCCACCATTACTATATAAACTGTTGTGCCGGCCATAGCCGCAGTCATCCGCATCCGTTCCCTTTCTCCTGTCCGCACCACTACTGCCCACCATGGCTTCTTCGTGCTCCAGCACTCTTCGGGACGGGCAGACGACAGACCACAAGGAGATGGCAGCCATTGCTGCCGACCGGCTGGCCGGCAGGCAACCGGAGGACGACGACGTCCTAATGGAGAACATGGTAGTCGACGATCCGGCGCCAACCCCCTCCTCCGTGCCATCCTCGCCGGTGCATTGCACCATGACCATCATCGAGGCTCGAGGAGCAGTTCCGGGAGGCGTAGGCCGACGCCGCCTACAACCACCATCTCCTCCAGGAGCACCTGCAGGCGGAGGAGCAGATCACCGCGGAGCGGGTGGAGCAGGAGGTGCTACTAGACTCGTACCGCTCCGCCCGCAAGGGCCGCCTCGAGCGCTTGTGGTACCTCATGCGGGTGGCGGAGGTTGCAGCCTCCTACAAAGAGGGCGATGAAGCGGGCGAGGCGCTGTTTGGCGAGACCGAGGACGAGGCAGAGGACAACGCCGGCTCCGACGAGTCCCCGCTCTGCTGGCATCGACGAGGCCCTGCTCCACCGAGGCCCTGCGGTGCCAGCAATGAGGCAGAGGACACCGCCGGCTTCGCCGAGGCCCCGCCCCGCCAACAACGAGGCAGAGGACATCGCCGGCTCAGCCGAGGCCCCACCCTGCCAGCAACGTGGGGGAGGATTTCCACCGCTCCGCCAAGGCGCCGCCCGCCGGCAACGAGACAGAGGACATCGCCGGCTCCAACGAGGCCCCGCCCCGCTGCCAACGAGGCCGTGCCACACAGAAAACAAGGAAGAGTAGAACACGGTAGGTCACCGCCGCTCGGGTCCATGTAAGGCCACCGCTGCTACCCTCTGGTTGAAGCCAAGCTAGGCGGGTTGACCATTGACGACCGGTTAGCTTCTTGGAGGCAACATGGAGTCAGAGAGCTGCACTTGAGAAGAATGCTGCTTCTAGTTAACTGCTGGAGCAGTTGGCTGACTGACACGTAGGCCCAACAGGCCACATGTTAGTTAGGCAACTGCACCTGCAGTTAAGTTACTGAAGCTTCTGTTCGGCTTAGCGGGACACCGGTGGGTAGCTTCAATTAATTATACCTCCAGCGCACCCCTTTTTAGTTAAAGAATGTATGAAATGTAATGAAATTCGGCATGTTTATATGAAATTCGACCGTGTATGAATGAATTTATTTCGATTAGTTCGAATTCCTGTATCACTGGCATTGGATGAACATGCAAAACAATACGTACTGGCATTATTCCCAGGGTGATCACCTCGTTTGCAGCAGTTTCACATGTACTCCCTCTAGTCCTTTCTAGTCTGCATACAAGTTTTGTCTGTAGTCAAAGTATCTCTACTTTGACCAATCTTATACAAAAAGTATGCACTTTCACAATGTGCGAAGTAAAAAGGAATAGAAGGAGTACACAGAGTTTGAGCAGCTTTTTAGCGTTTCTGTACATTGCAATCAAACACACAAGGCTGGCAATTCATAGAGAACATGCAAAACAATCGATGATTATGCATCTCAGCGACTCACATGTCAGAGGCAATATTTACTTCACAACTAAAGAATAAAGAAAAATTGATCGACGCTGCTGACAGCAAAGGGCGTCCCATTCAAAAATATCAAACACATGTCTTGCTAAAATCAATGAGCAAAATTTGACAAGGTTGTCCCATTCCAAAATATCAAATGCCTACGATTGTGGAATGGGTAGGGTTTGCCATCAGTTTGGACATTGACATGGCACCTCGTGCTAAATAAACCAGCTATTCTTTTTGTGCAGTTCCACCAAAATCAACCAAATTCGCGCGTAGCTTGTATGATTTCTCCCTTATATGTTGCGACGCCTTGAACTTATCGGCACCTCCTTTCTTGTGGTGGAAATGAATGATTCGATGTATTCATGAACATTTTGTGCAGTTCCCATTGAAATCAAGCTGAGAACCCCTGTTTGCACAAATTCAAAAAAGTGATTAGTATAAAGCAAACTGTATTATGAATTGACTGTTTAAATAGGCACCTACATGGTCCATGTAGAGCACACTTTTAGAAAAATGGAACTCACCAGAAAGAATCCTAGAACAACATTGTACTCGCGCATCACAGCAAAAAAATGGAGATTTGTCAGTCCTTCTGAGCTGAAGTTAGTTTGGTCTTGTGGGGAGTAATGTAACCATCCTTCAACGGCTCCTTCTGATGAGAAGATAGACAGGGCTTCTTCATCCTGGCATAATCGGAACTAGTCACTTCACGTACTCCATATTCTTCTTCAGAGAAAGATGATCCTGTTGTGCAAAGACAAGAGGACTACTAAATGCTAGCATCCCAGTTTGCTTGAAAAAAAGGAAAGGAAATATTTAAAACAACACAGATGAAGCACTTCTCAAGGACAATACCACTTTTTCATGACAGTAGCTAAACAATAGCACAACACCAATAGAGATGACAAAGCTCAATCATATGGATGAAATCAGTGGGCGAGTACCAACCTTTGTCAGGAGGCTTATTGTGTAGAGCATACAGATGAAGCACTTCTCTGGAACCATCTGTTGCTATCTACGGTGGTGGCCATGCTAACTATATACTCCTCGATTAGTTTAATGTTTCCAATATCTTCTTGTGCAGTTCCACTAAAATATATTGTATCTTCAAAGAAGATCCCTATTTGCACAAGTAGAGATAATTACGTATTACATTAAGAGTGGCATCAACTCAGTGGCAAAACAATTGCTCATTCCAGCCATAGCAATAAATTAAGATGCAAAACTATATCATTACTTGTGTCATCACAGTTCCAGTGCTTCATTACAGCACCGGGAGTTGATTTTTGTTTTTCTTCTGCTTGTTCTTCCCCTTCATCACTTGGTTCAATAACAAACAAGCTTCGCCTTCAACGTAAGATTTGGCATGTCAATTGGGGAGCACAAGTATAGTACTAAACTTAATTTTCTAATGAAAGTGTCAAAGTACAGGCCAACAGTTGTGAAATATCCTTATCTTACCTCAATGGGATATTATGATGCACATACAGATTGGAAGTCTTGTCTCCATTTGTGCAGTTCACTAAAATCAAGCAACATTATCATACAAGTAGCACAACATATGAAAGCACACTGAAGAATCATGTGAAAGAAGGCTAGTACTAACCTCTCATGATGCGGAATTCAAATAACTCACAAGAAGAAGATCTGAACCAAATTTGCCAACACGGATAGGAAGTAAGATCTCCTCTTGTGCAGTTCCACTAAGATCAAGCAATCAAGCAACGTTGTCGGTGTGATATTTTGGTTGAACTGCACAAAACACTCTTAAAACAAAAGTGTTTTGTGTCGTGCAACAAAAGGTCACAATGGCAACGAGGTGAAGTAGATAACCCTGTTTACACAGAGGTGCAAAGGAAACAATTAGTGGTCAATAACGGTGGATGACACAGAAGCCAACAAAAAGAAGCATCTACCTTATCTAAATGGGAAAGAAAGCAAGACAGTAGCATTTCTCAAACGGTGGCATTGATTAATATTAACATAGAGATTATATTAACAATAAAAATCGTTAAACAAGTAATTTTCTTTTAACTGTGGCATTGCATCAATTTTCCAGCGCCATTATTAAAGGGTGTTTGTTTTCAGAGACATTTTGGTGTAGGGACTAAAAAAACTCCGTGTCAATCCAATCTAAACCAAACAGGAGGGACTTTTAGGGACTAAAAGTGGGCACTTGGGACTAAAGAAAGAAGACCCCGAGGGAGTCTTTTTGGGACTTTTTCCAACAGTTGCCCCTGCCACACATCACACCTTGTCTCTGTTAGTTCATTACTAGGGGTAACATGGTCTTTTAGCATGTCATTTAATAACCTCTAGTCCATGTTTAGTCCCTGGAACTAAGAAGGACTAGGGAGATTTTAACCAAACATGACCTTAGATTAACAACAGCAAATGAGTTGCACGGGACAGTGGACGCACCAGCACCATGTGCATCTACCGATATACTATGGTCATGCGCAGTCTGTTGCAACAAAGAACAAACAACCAAGGAGCATATTTGTCTTGGTCCCAGTTTTGTTATCTTTAGATACCTTTCCCTATGTGAGTGCAACAAATCTAGTCCCGCTCAAACTCTACAACCTTGTCCCCCAAAACAAAAGGTTATTTTGTTACAGATGTGCATACTGCGTTTGTCATTGTTTTCCCTTTTGACTAACGTAAGTGCTGGATAGCCAGTCTGTACTAGTACTTTCGCCCCTTCCTTTCCTCTTTGAACCACGTCCTAGATTTATGCGATACAACTTTCCCCACTACTTTACCCCATTCCTTTCCTCTTTGAACCACATCCTAGATTCATGCTATACAACTTTCCCCCTTCATTTCCTCTTTGAACCATGTCCTAGATTCATGCTATATACAACTTTTCCCATTACTTCCCCCCACTCCTTTCCTCTTTGAACCACGTCCTAGATTCATGGTATACATGCAGCTAGAGCAGTGCATGTGGAGTAAGTAAATTATACCTTAAGGTTCTTGGGGCGTGGTTCAGTGGGCGACGGTATGGCAGTGAAGAAGAAGGGGTCAAAGGCCCTCCTGCGCCACCGTTGGGTGAAAGTGAACAACTGCGCCGGTAGTGGATTCCCTCCCTCGCCGACGGCGACAGCATTAAGCCTCCTTCCCTCCCCGGCGGACGGATCCTGCCGGCTCTTTGAGCAGCAGTGAGGGGAGAGATAGGCCAACGAAGTCTTGTTTAGATCTGGAGAGGGCGAGAGAGTGTGAAGAGAGCAACTACAAGCGCTGAGGCTCCAGCGTGTATATATATATATTGGAGAGAGAGTGTGAAGCATCCAAACCCTAGAAAACAAGTGCCGAGGCTGCAGCTTATACGTGAAGAGGTGATTATACAGTCACTACGAGATCGTATAGCTCTGTATCTATCCATTTTGACCAGTCAAAGAATCCTCCTGGCACAAATTATGCTCAAGTGTAGTTATCGAACCCCGAGACCTCAAGTTTGATGAGCGAACAAGCTAACCAGCTACACAACCCTCCCGTTATGTTCAACGAGAGGAAAAAACCTTTTATACATTCCTGCATTCATGTGACAAGCATGCCGTGTTTTTTGTGTGTGTGGGAGTCATTGGGATTTCAATCATAATCGTGTCATGTGGCTTTGGTGGTAAGACTATCCAAAGTGGTGCAGAAATAATGCAGCCTTAGTCACCTTACCTCTCTCCATGTAGTACGTTGGGTCCCACCAGTCAGAGGGTGAAACAAACAAATTAATAAGAAAAATTAAAAGCGCCAGCGATGTTTCTTACCACACACATCTCGCTACTGCTCGGGAACACTGTCCATGTGATCCCTTTGTTCGCTCACGTACTATTTTAAGTGAATCCTTATTATAACATGCACACAATTTTGGGCACTTGTATTCGACTTAAGTCGGTGTGCCACCGTATCTCGTATACTTACTACTCCCTCTGTCTAGGTGTAATAAGTCACGTTAGAAGGTGCAACAGGACAAGGTGTGTGTGTGTGTGTGTGTGTGTGTTTAACAACATGTGTGTGTTAGAGAGAGCAACAGATCGACCTACTCCTATAGAGAGATGGTGTGTAGTGTACGATTTTAGCCGCGAGAGTCGGTGCATCCTCTCATTTCCGGGCGTGTCTGGTAGGGACATGCGGACAGCTGTCACGCCCGCTCCTGACTAGCCTGGCCCACCCAAAGCCCCTCCATCGCCCGCACGCGGTTCCCGCCCGAAACGGTCAGCACAGCTCCAAAGAATCAGAGCCGCATTCATGTCTGGGCAGAGCGGATGCAACCTCTCACTAGCGCAAGAGTGATGGTTGCTTCATCCGTCCAACTTACTGCTGGGTCTATGTGATTTGATGGCTCATTGGTCTTTATTACTGAGGTGGTAGGACTGCTGGATGTCCCATGCTTTCGATGAAAGGAGGTACTACTATATTGCAATTTTCTCCATTCTTACAGCGGAGGAGTGCAAGAGCAGTGAAAACACGCAGGCTCAGTGATTACATGGCCCACCTCACACTATCACTGTGCAACACCTAACTCTTTACATAGTACTCCCTCTGTTCCTAAATATTACTAGATGAGTCCCCGCGCGTTGCCGTGGAACAGCCGTATATCTCTCTGTGCAAAATTATCGATTTCATAGAACTAAAAAAAACTCTATAAGCGCATGACAAATGTGGTAGCCAAACTAAATAAACTCCCATCACCATTTAGATCATCCCATGTAAGGAAAGAAGATCAGCCAACTCCTACTGCATAATGGGTTTATATTTTCTTTTTGACATGTTAATGGGACTTAAAAGCTCACTTACATGCATGCTACCGGTGCATGCTTGCATGCAGACATGTTGATGTGATTTAAAACCCACTCACATGCATGCCACAGTATTTCTGCATGCTTGCATGTGCCTTAGTGCGGAGCCTCTCAACGTCTAGATCAGACGGCTATTATGGACTGATTTAGTTCATCTAACGGCTACATTAATTTTGATGATGTGGCTCAAGGAGAGGATAGAGAATTCCTAGTAGTGGGGGCTAGCTATTACTAGTAGATAAGTCTTTGTAGAGATTCCACTATGTGAACTACATACGAAACAAAATGAATGAATCTACACTTAAAAAGCATCTATATACATCCACATGTGGTTCATGGTGAAATCTCTACAAAGACTTATATTTAGGAATGGAGGAAGTACTAGTATAGTACGTACTGTAATTTATCAGCGAGATAAATTTGTACAACGCTATGAAGCTTCCAGCTTCTGTTACATGTATCTTGCATCCAAGGTTGCCCGTTGCAACGTTTTATCAAATACAAAGGAGACTAACATGCATGCTATTGCATCTCAATGATTGACAGATCATAGCAAATATGTACTCCATCCATTCCAAAATAAGTGTCTCAACTTTGTGCAAACTTTAGTACAAAGTTGTACTACTACTAAAGTTGACACTTATTTTGGAACAGAGGTAGCTAAAGAAAAAAATGATCCATGCAGTCCCTAGCACTTGAACCATGAACCCTAACCAGGCTTCAATTTGCTGGCAACATTCGAGATTCCTAACAAATGAAGTTTGCAACCTTTTGACCATCGGATCATTTTGTGCAGTTTCACCAAAATCGAGATGAGCATCCCTATGGCAAAGAAATTGAAGAAGCGTGATTAGAATAAGATTACTAGGACTAGTTGATGAGACATAAACTCATCACAAATACAGTACGTAGAAGCCAGTAGAGGTACGTGTGGGGCAAAGAAGTAGAGAAATATCCCCAGGGAGTGATGTCGGCAGCTGGAGCAGTGGTGCAAGCCAACTGTAAAGGGAGTTGTACCTGAGGGACGTAGCCTAACCTTGAGGAGGGTGGCGGGAGGTGGCAACTGCCCACGTCGCGGCAGTGAGGAAGGGACGAAGGCAACCTCACCGGTTTTGTGAGAGAGAATGGCGGGGACCCCTGATTGGGACGTGCCGACAGTGGGTTTTCGCCGTCGGCAACGGCGACCGCATCTACACTAAGCATCCACCCCTTCCCCCAGCAAACGTGATCCACCAGGATGTTAGAGATGTGGCCACAGTCGTTTTATGTGAGAGAGTGTGAAGAGAGCAACCCCAGCAAGCAACTGTGTAGGCTAGCCCGTCCTGACTATGTATATAGTGGAGCGGTTTCCTTTTCTCTCCATATGAACCTATCATATTGCGTACGTGCCACTGAATAAAAAAACTTTATTTATAAATGACGCGGAACCTACTACTTGTTCTCCTATAACCTTGCGCTTGGCATCTCCAAAATATTAACCTTGCGATTGGCTCTTCGCCTCTTTGGGAAGTCGAGCAATAATGGTAGTGCAGTACATATCATTCTCGTTATATGAGACCGAATGAATTGTTGCATGTCCACCACATGGGCGAGGGTCGAGGGGCGAGGGAGAGTGCTACATAAGGAGCAAAATGAGTGAATCTACACTCTAAAATATGTCTATATACATCAGCGTTTGGAGTATGTACTAGTAGTTCATATTGGAATCTACTAAAGGACATATATATTCCAAACAATATGATATAATCTCTATCACCAAGGTAGTAGGGAAGAGGAGTAAACCGAGGGACTAGTAAATTTTTCTCCTCGTCCTGCGAGCCATCGCGCGCATGGGAGAGGGAGCGGGCATGAGGCGGAGCAAGCTTCACCTCATCCTGCGAGCCACCGCGACCTTGGGCGGGGGAGATGGCGTACTAAGAAAGCTTCTCCTCGTTTTGCTAGTTGATGGGACACATCAAAAGTACTCCAATGTATAGATCCTTGCCTCTAAGGTAGGCCCCACATGGTTTGCCTATTTTTTTTATTTAACATAACGCGTCAAGTCGCAATTTGTTTGTTCACCCGTGGTAGACGATCCTCCCTCCACCAAGTGGACAACCAGTACACGTGCCAAATTACCATGTGGGCTGCCTTTTTCGTACAGAAATGAGCTCTACCATGTACCCGCGCGGGTGTGGCTGGGAAAGAGACGGGAGTATGTGCGCCGTGCATGCACCTCTTCTCTTCGTGCACGTCCGCCACCTATGTGGGTGTGTGTGAG
>NC_041393.1:567305582-567308416 GCF_002162155.2 Triticum dicoccoides | reverse complement strand
GGCAGAGGCCTAACTATAGAGGTAGAACGATTCATATATGTGTTGAGAAGGAGAGACCCAGCTATGTCTTGAGGGAGATCAATCGACATCCATACATAACTAAAGGATGGGAAATATGATGGGACAGAGAGAGAGAGAGGAGAGAGAGAGAGGGAGGGAGAGGGGTAGAGTGATGAATGGGTGATGGAGTTGCTTCTCAAAGATGGTGGGAGAGGCCTACCAGACAAACTGAGGGTGGAACTGCAATGTTATCAATAAGAGCGGGGATGTGTTTCTGTGTGTGCCTGTGCGTGATAGATCTGTCGGGATGCATCCGTGGATGATGAAGGGGAACCATGTGTTTGGTAAGCAAATCTAACTAGATCAGTAGATTAATTGTTGTTTGTCGGAGGAAGGGAGAGACATAACTAATGAGGTAGATCGATCGACGCGTGGGTAAAAACGAGTAATAAGACCTAGCTAGCTATACGTATAACGAGAGATCGGTCGGTGTACGTCCATTTGTTAGAGGCAAATAAGGCCCAGCGAGACGGATAGACAGAGAGAATGGAGCTAGGAGGTGGTGCAAGAGGCCTAGCTACTAGCTAGATAGGGGGAGGAGTGTGCGGTTTTGAGATCGATGAAAAGAGGGACGAGAGTTTACACGTGTGTGTGACCGTATGAGAGACACGAGGCAAGGACAGATAACGGAGGAGATTGAAGGTTTGTGTGTATGTTGTAGGCAGGCATCGCTGGAGAGGTTCCATCGATGTGTGTCGGAAAGGAGTTGTGGAGACTCTGGGAGAACCACCTAAAGAAAAAAATGAATGTGCCCGGTGGATAGAATGTCGAGGGAGGGGGGGCGAGGAGGGCGTGTGCATGCATGAGAGAAAGTTAGTGGTAGCTACAAAGCTTAGAGGATTGTGTGGTGTAAGAGACTAACAAAGATCATAATTTGATATGAAAGCGGATTCATATATTTGAATAGGAGATCATAGTGTTTTAAACATTGCATGCATGAATATAGCGGTGATACACGTGTTGTGCACATGTTATACCATAATGTGATAATGCATGGCGTTGGCAACTCACAACTAAATGTCGAACAATCTAAACCATACTATACATCAAACAATCTCACATTTTATTTGAATTTGTGATGATGTGTGGCGTTTGCAGCTTACAACTAAATATTGAACAATCTAAACAATACTATATATCGAACATTCTCACATTTTATTTGAATTTGTGGTAATGTGTGGTGTTTGCAACTCACATCTAAATACTTGTAGGCGTAGGGGGCGGGCACCATACATAATGTGATAAACACATTATACATATGAGACATGGTTTAGATTATGAAGATCTAGCTAGAGTTAGAAATGTAATGTGATTTGAAATCAAAATAAAGTGGATTCAAAAAATTGAGTTTGAGTTCATATAGTACACATAGTTCATATGTAACTCGAGACTAATCATGTGGTGTGCTGTGAAGATAATACACAAACGATGGTTTAACTTCACAATAATGATGATTGTAGATCTTATTAAAACAGAGAAATGAATTCAAATGCTTTGACTTCACAACAATCATTACTGTAGATCTTATTCAAATAGAGAAACAAATTCAAATTTAGTTCACATTGAAGTGGTAGTATATACGTTTGGAATGCACTAAAACTTTCATTTGAGTAGTAGGTTGCATGCATTATACACGTAGCGAAATATTTTAATTGAACATAACATGAATTCAAAATTTTGAATGACATTTGTAGTGTGCATTGATTTGGTACAATACACGTTAGGCTTGTCCAGAAATTTCAACCCGTGCCTTGTTAGCCCGAAATATTTAAGATATATCTTTGTCTCGTCGTGTTCCAACAACTCCCTCCCTCTCAACCCACACCTTGCTATTCCGAAATTATAATGCGCATGAAAATTCCCACCTCCGGTGAAATCCCGACACGCGAAATGCCCGTGGTACCCCTGAACCGAAAGAACCGCCTCAAATCGGTGGGGGTACTTTCATAACTTACCCCACATTTCGGACAAGCGCGTCCCGAAGCCATGGTTCCCCACTGCCATCCCATCGGCCCACCCATTCATACACCAAGGCCGCGAAAACCCATGATGAAACCCCATACCCTGCTCTGTCCGCCACCCAGCCGGAGCCTCTTCCCCGATGATGTCGTCCACAACAACACCTCGACGTCCCTCATCCACCGTACCGGATGAGGATCCATCGTCGACCTTGTCATCCCGCCGGTTCAGACACCCCGTCCTCCACCTCCAAGGAGCTGTCCTGATGTTCCCCTCGTCTTTCGCACCACCTCCATTCCCACACCGCCATCTTCACCTGCACCACCGGAAGAGCATCATCATCACTGTTTCCTCGGATGAAGCTATGGCCTAATCGGCGCCACCAAAGAGGTTGTACACTAATCGCCGCATTTTCTTCTTGATTCGATCTCACCGTGCTGCCGGCGCTCAGTCCCGAGCCGACACAGCGTGGATCCATCCATGACAGCATCACCGGCCACTTCCTCCATGGCGTCGCTCCCTCAGCGACAATGTCCACATCAGTAGGAGCTGCTGCTGCTTTAGCTCTCGCTCGCGCTGCTGCTCTGCTCTTGCTCTCGGTCCCCTGCCTGGTCTGCTCTTGCTATTGCTCTTGCTCGCGCTGCTGCTCTCGCTCTTGCTCTTGCTTGCGATGCTGCTCCGATTTAGCTACACTTTAGTCGATCGAATCGACTTTTGGATCAGTCGATTTTCAGGGGGTGGGGGGGCTCACCGGGGTGAAGGAAGAACCAGCCGCAGAGGGGAGGGGGCTTGCCAGAGAGGTACCCCACTATCTA
>NC_041393.1:567222924-567305325 GCF_002162155.2 Triticum dicoccoides | reverse complement strand
TCTATCTTAGGGTTCAGGGTGGGGGCGGTGGTTACCGGCGGTGGCAGGGTGTTGGCGGGGCGGTGGCGTGGGCATCACCGGAGAAAAAGCTCTGCACGGGGGGTCCTAGAGGGATGGCCGGGGCGGCGGCGAACCGACGGTGGGCAGTGTTTTCGGGGAGGGTGGGGCGGCGCACCGCCGGCCGCGGGTGGCGGGGGGCTGCTGTTTGACTGGTGGTGGCTGGCGGCTCAGGGGGGTGGAGGTTGAAGATGAACCGCATGCCCTTGATTTCGTATCCAACGGCTGCAAAATCAACTGACTAGAGATGAAAAAGTCAGTCGACCGACGTGTAGCCTCACCTTGCTAGTGCGTTCAGTTTCGACAGCAAAATTCAGTTTCGACGGCAAAATTCAGTTTCGACAGTTAAGTTCAGTTTCGACAGTTAAATTCACTTTCGACAGTTAAGTTCAGTTTCGACAGTTAAATTCAGTTTCGACAGTTAAGTTCAGAGATGAGCGGCTGATGTATAACATCTAGCACTTTGTGGTTATGTATTTTACCTCATGTATTGGAGATGCTATTAGAATTCCACTCAGGTTAACGTTGTTCGTTGTCTCTCTTGTCTTGCTTCAATCTGGGCGTCGTACAACTCACCGGAGCTACTCCAAAGACAAAACCCTCCATCACAGTGGAGCAGTACCTCGGGCTCAATCTCTAGACGCCTAAGATCTTCTTCCCCTCCTCCGATAGCAAAGTCAACCGGAGCATCCTCGCTAGCCAACCCAATCACGCTGAGATCGACATGGCTTCGCCAAAGAGGTTGTACACTTGTTGCATCTCTTTTTTACTCATACATGTTATATATATTATCTGTCGGTGTTCCTGGAGCCTCATACGATCCCCACGCCCGTTGAAGGCCCACATTCAGCGAGAGTGGAGCTGGAGAGGGGCGACGGGGCATAGCAGGAACTCCTTCACCACCTTGGGTGCCGTCGCGTCAAGCGATCTCAAGCACTCGAAGCAACGCCAGACGAAGAAGAGCTAGGGGCTTGTGAGCGTCTCCTGGCCCCAACCTGAATTAGGAACAGCAGGTGAGGTCGGCTTCGACAGCAGGGGGCTGGGCACCCCCACATCCACATACAGCCACCGCTCACGGAACCCAGGTGCGGGCGGAGGAAGACCAAAGTCAATCCCTGAGGCCGCCGTCTCAGGTGCAGCAATGAAGCTCACGCACCGCGAGCATTGGGCGGGGTCGACAAGGCGCAGAGCGAAGAAGTGGCGCAACAGGGCGACCGAAGGGAGGATGCCTACCATAGCCTCGCAAACAAAGGCGAAGACCGCCAGAAGAGTAATGGAGTCAGGACCCAGATGCATCATGTGGATCTGATAATGGGAGAGCACGGCATTGAAGAAATCGGAGAAGGGGGGAATTAGCCCCGCCCATAGGGCGTCGACGAAATAGGGAACCTCGGTGATTATCCTGTCGATGGAGAACCGAGAGGCTGGCCAGGCCGTCGTCCTCCCGCATTCATTGAATATGGTGGCCAGGGCCGACCTGACCTTGCCCAAGCCCTCTCGATTGACCATGATCGACCGATCCACGGCGGGGGCCACCGGCGGCGGCGAGCGAGGCAAAGGCATGGGTCCCTTCCCTCTCCCCTACTTCGTCGGAGCCATGGCGACGGAAGGGGGGAGGAAAGGTTCTAGATTGGCTTCGAAGCAGAAGCTGGATTTCGAGAGGAGGAAGGACAGAGGGCGCACGAGCAACAGAAAGGGGAGTAGCTATGTACAACTGCAAGTGCGCCTAGCCTGGCACCAAATGAACAACTCCACCCGCGTCCAATCAACCGCCACTCGTCGCCCAAGGCCGCAGGCTGTTAGGGCTCGCGACGCTTCACACTTGCCCTTTCGCCTCTCTGCTCGGCCAAGCCCGGGCGCGCCTTGGGCCCGGGGCTACTGTCGGTGTTCTAGGAACGGGGGTCCCCAGACTTGCCTGCCTGCGGCCTGCGGCATGGCTCAAAGGGGGCCCAGCATGGCCCATCTTCATCAACACAAGCTCAAGACCCTCGCGAGGGGCCAAGCCTCGCGGGACGGACGACAAGGAGCTTTCTCGGGCACGGACTTGTCAGGCTGGCTCACGAGGAGGCGGAGAGTTCAAGGCGGGGTACCTCGCGAGGTGCCCATGTCGCAAGCCATGACGACCAAGGGCGCCAGAACACACAGTGTCCTTCTTTCCTCTTTGGTGCAACTGGAGCAAGCGCAGGCGAGAGCAGCAAGCAAAGGCGTCCATTTTGGTGCAACAAGAACAAGGCCAGTCCAACGGCAGGATGGAGGTCACCATGGAGCCCAAGTCGGCGTCACCACCAGAGCCTTTGACAGGCGAGGACCAACTTTAGTCAGGATAAGTGTACTAGATGTTCCCCTTCGAAATGGCCAATTGTTGGCGCCCTTCCCGCTCAATATTTGGGAAGAGGCCCAGGGCCTTTGCCTATAAATAGGGCTAGCCACCCGCAGGGTAGAGGCATCTAGATAGGAATCTGGAGATAAGATAGACATCTAGAATCAACCCTCCAAAGGGACAACGCCACCACAAGAACAGACCCTCGCGAGGCTGTTCTTCCTTGTATTGTTCATCATCAGCCCAAGAGGCAATCCACCACGCCACAAACTGGAGTAGGGTATTACACCACAATGGTGGCCTGAACCAGTATAAACCCTGTGTCTCTTGTGTTGTGCTTCTCGTAGTTTTAGATCTTAGCGATTCGGTGAGGAACAGGTAGGTAGAAGGCGAAACCTCCGGGCGCACCCCAGTGTTCGAACCTCAAGGGTCTGCCGGAACCCTAAATCCGACATTTGGCGCGCTAGGTAGGGGTGCCCCGGGATCCACCTTCTGCCGCTTCGCGTCCCGCCGCGTCGTCATCACCATGTCCGGTGACCAAGCGGGCAACCCTGCCCCCTCGGCGGCTTGGCCCGCCCGTGCAGAGCCGCTCGCCCCGGGCGACCCAACGCCCCAGGCAGCTCACGGTCCATAGGGCGCTGCGGGCCATGGGTGACGCGGACAGACCCTGACAGCTCTCACACCGCGACAGACACGATCGGCAGCAAGAGCCTCCAACCACGCCGCGGCCACGGCGCCGTACACTAGCCGGCAGCAGGCGAACTCAAGGGCCTCACTCACGGTGGCCCGAGAGCTGCTGCAGTGCAGGCTAATGGAAGGCGGCCGCGACGTGCTGCTAGAGCGGGTGGCAGAGCTTCTGGGCTTCGCCGCCTCGGGGGCTCACCCCTTCTGCACTCAACTCCCGTCTTAGGCCCAAAGCAGCCCGCGCGGGGGCCCCACGCGCGCCCGCGGGCTCCAAGGCTACCCCAACACCGATGAAGCCGTCAGCACTGGGCCGCCGGCTGCACTGACTCCGCTCCCCGCCAGCGAGGAAGGACTCGTCGCACCACACGGCCCCAGTGGGCTGTCGCGCTATCACCCCAGGTTGGCACATCAAGCAGAGCTGCGTGGCGCGCGGAGCACTATGGCATGGCTTTCGGGGTGGCGGGCCCCGAAGAGTACATGCCCCGCATGTTGGACCAAGGGCACCCGCGCGAGGGTGAACAAGGCTCGCTCCTCAGCCCAAGCTGGGGGGACAAGGCACCAGAAGCTGAGCTCTTCAAGGAGTCCTGGGACGGCCCCACCGGCCGCGCTGGAAGCGACGATTATGGGGTACCACTAATTCCTCAGGAGCAGGCATACGCTAATCATGGGTCGCAGGAGGTGCAGGTCGCCACAGCAAGTAGCTGCCCTGCTCCCGCAGCCTCCTGCCCCTCAGCAGGAAGGCATCGGGGGCTGCAGGGGAGGGGCCGGTATCCGACATCACCACCGCGGAGTTCGGAGCAAGGTGTTCCCAGGAGGTAGGCCCTCCGCTGGGGAGGCGCCTCAGGGCCTGCCCCTGGCGGAGGACCCGTGGTCGTCGGGGGAACCGCTGGCGACCGCTCTACCCCATCGGCGGCGTCCTGGTTTCCGGTCGTCGTTTATGGCACTAGAGTGTGGTGCAAGGCGGGGCCCTCGTCTGGCGATATGAAGCAAGGCCGGTACCTGTGAAGAAGGCCCAGTTCCTGTGAAGCTCGCCGCCCCGTGACACTCTCACGTAATAATGAGTGGGGCTGTACACGCCCCGGAGTCTTAGGGGTGCCGGCTTCAGGCCCTGGGGCTCCCTCCCATGCCCAGTGGCAGCACTTAGCTCCGCGCTGGTGAGAAGACGTCCAAGACTAGACTAGGTGCCGGGCTCTGCCTTTTTCTGCCTTCGTTGCTTTTCCCTTGGTTGTTGCTTTCCCCCGCTGGATTTAAGTTGGATTCAAATTCGAGATTTGCGTGTGTTCGGGGAAGGGGTGCTTAGTCTCGTTCGAGCAATCTCTCGCGTTTCGGTTACGACCTCACCTCAGCTGCCTCCCCTCGTGAGCCCCTCGCGAGCCGGGTCTGGTCTAGCCTGCGTGCAGCCCAGACTGCCGCCGCCGTGTCCTCTCAGGAGGTTTTTTCACTGCAGATCCTACGGATTCGATCAGGAGGCATTCGAGACACCACAACCTCCCACAAATTATCTCAAGACCCGCATGGGACAAAGGTAAACTAGCCAGCCGGTTCTTCACTTAGCCAACCACTTGGCGCGGGCATGTGGGCGATACGGCACCCACTAGTACGCTGAACATAAGCTTTACATAAGGGGCACCCCCTCTCAAAATGCTCTTACAATCGCCAGGTCGAAAGCCTGAGTTCTATGCATGCAGGGTAAGGAAACAGGAGCAATGCACGGTCAGTCGGATAAATCCCCCAATGCATCCTCAGGAGCACCACCCGAACTGTCGCTGGCGTCGCTGGCCTCGCCATCGCCCTCTGCGTTTTCGCCGGCGGCGTCAGGGCCGTTCACCACGCCGCCCTTGTCGGCGGCCACGATCGCGTCATCATCATCTGAAGCGAAGGCCCTGACGAGAGCGTCCATGTTGTCTTCCACCCAGTCCGCCAGGTCACCCCAGACGGCCTGGCGAACTGGGGCGATGGCGGCGTCGAAGTCGAAGTGAGGATCCATGTTCTGGAGATGGCTGAAGACACGGGAAAAGGCACGCCCGAGCAGGGCGCGGCTCCTTTCCTCCACCAACCTGTTGGCCCTGACCGACTACGCCTCCAGCTGTGTCACGATGTCGGTGAAGAACTGAAGGTTGCCAGCGTAGTTGGTTGCGTGCGGCGCGCCAACGGCCGCTTCGCAGATGTTGCCCAAGGCCGTGTTGGCTCTCTCCCGAAGCGTGGCGAGCATGGGGGCGTGCTCATGCTCCAGGAGCCACCGGTGGCGTATCTCGTCCGCATTCTGGCGCGCAACGGCCTCAGCCTCGTCCAGCCGTTGGCGAAGAAGAAGCACCTCGGCACGGGAAGTAGTCGACTCCCCCTACGCCACATCAAGCGCGCCCCGCAAGGTATCAACCCACTGCATCGCTTCTTCCAGCTTGGTCCTCAGGGCTGTGGTCCTGCCTTCAGCCTCGATCCGAATCAACTCCAGCCTCTCCTCGAACTCGCGCTCGAGGTTCGAGCGCGCCGTTGCCACCCGACGTCTGATCTCCTCCAAGACACGGGTTTCCCGCAGAGCGACATCATCCTCCTCCCATGTCAACAAGCGCTCCCTTGTCTCCAGGCGTTCGTACTCACGTGTGTGTTCGGCAGCTTCCAGCGTCAGCGCTTCCTCACGCTTCTAGAGCTCCGATGGGTCACTGGAAGTCACCTTCATCGACGCGAGGGCCGCCTCGCGCAGCTCCACCTGCCCCTCCAGTGAGCGGCATCGGGACAGGAGCTCCCGTGCCTGCTCTTCCGTCGCCTCTTGCCGCTGGTCAGCTTCTCGGGCTTCATCGACGGCTCGGGAACGCGCCACCCGAGAGGCCGCCAGCGACGCCTTGGCCTCCTCATCGTCAAGATCGCGTTGACGATGCGCGATGGCGACTGTCGCCTCCAGCTCGCGCCTCTCCACAACCAAGCGCAGGCCCTCGGCCTCAAGGCACGCGTCTTCATCAGCAAGATCTTCACCAAGCAGGCTCACTGCGTCAGCCGCCCTCCAAAGGAACCCTTGGCGAAGAGCGCGACGCTCCCGAGCGTGCTCAAGTGCGTCTTGCACGCCGTCATCCGCCCCAAGCAAGCACCAGGGGGCACAGAATAGTGCTCCCCCTCCAGGCGGGGGGCTGGGGTCTGGCACCCTTGAGACGACCGGGCGCGCCTCGGCAGAAGCCCGGCCTGGGGCCAGTCCACCCCCAAGCGAAGAGCGCTGGGAGTACCCCAGCCAATCGCGATCCACAACCAGACGAGAAGCCCACTGTAGGCTGGCTATGCCCCTAGAAGGCTCGCGAAGGAAGGTTGCGAGGCGCGCGGGGCCGTGTTGCGCCTTAGGGTGATTCGTCTCTTCGACCGGCCACACCACAAGGGCTCTACTGCTCGGAGCGACCGGAGACGGTGGGGAAGGCAGAAGCAGGGGGGATGGCTCCTCAGTCATCTCCGTGAGCTCGGGAGGAAGGGCCCTGTGGAGCAAGGGTCAGGAAGGGCAGCAGAAGAATCTGGAGCTGGGAAGGGAGAAGGCTTACTCATCGATGGCGAAGTACTTTCTACGCTTCAGCAGGCGACAAGGGTAATCGTCGCACAGGGCCACCCTTATCTTCTGGAGGGCCGCAAAGTCCACGTGGAAGCGGCCAAGAGTTGAGCGCAGGGGTCAGCCTGCGATGAATAGGAAGCGTCAAGCCGGCCTGCGTCAGGGGTTGCCTGATGCGTGCCGCCGGTCGCCCCACCAAGAAAAGCAGCCGGGGCCTTGGAGGCCTCGGCCCCGTGTGCGGCAGGCGGCTGCTCGCCGCCCTCAGCCCCGGCAGCATGGGCCTCAGGGGCCGCTCCCTCCTGAGCGCTGCCCGGTGCTGTCGCCCCGACGGGGGCAGCCGCAGCCTCCGGAGGCTCATGCCTCCCTGCTCCGCCACTTGAGGAAGAGTCGCCTCGGCCAACTGAAAGGGCGGCCACCGTCACTGGATTCTCGCGAGGCCCCTGAAGGCCAACGGGGCGCGGTCCCCATTCATCAAAGACGGGCATCTGATTCACAAAGTCTCTCCTGCCCGAACAGAGGTACAGCAAGGCCCCCCCTTGCTGGATACTGCCAGGGTTGGGGTCCCCGATCAGAACCAAGAGTACCTTCCTCAATGCTTCAGGCGTCAGGTCCTCTTCTTGGAGCCTCATACGATCCCCGCGCCCGTTGAAGGCCCACATTCGGCGAGAGTGGCGCTGGAGAGGGGCGACGCGGCATAGCAGGAACTCCTTCACCACCTTGGGTGCCGTCACGTCAAGCGATTTCAAGCACTTGAAGCGACGCCAGACGAAGAAGAGCTGGGGGTTTGTGAGCGTCTCCTGGCCCCAGCCTGAATTAGGAACAGCAGGCGAAGTCGGCTTCGATAGCAGGGGGCTAGGCACCCACGCATCCACATACAGCCACTGCTCGCGGAACCCAGGCGCGGGCGGAGGAAGACCAAAGTCAATCCCTGAGGCCGCTGTCTCAGGTGCAACAATGAAGCTCATGCACCCCGAGCATTGGGCGGGGTCGACAAGGCGCAGAGCGAAGAAGTGGCGCAACAGGGCGACTGAAGGGAGGATGCCTACCATAGCCTCGCAAACAAAGGCGAGGACCGCTAGAAGAGTAATGGAGTTAGGTCCCAGATGCATCATGTGGATCTGATAATGGGAGAGCACAGCGTTGAAGAAATCGGAGAAGGGGGGAATTATCCCCGCCCACAGGACGTCGACGAAATAGGGAACCTTGGTGATTATCCTGTCGATGGAGATGGTGGTCAGGGCCAGGCCGTCGTCCTCCCTCATTCATTAAAGATGGTGGGCAGGGCCGAACTGACCTTGCCCAAGCCCTCTCGATTGACTATGATCGACCGATCCACGGCGGGGGCCGCCGGCGGCGGCGAGCGAGGCAAAGGCATGGGTCCCTTCCCTCTCCCCTTCTTCGTCGGAGCCATGGCGACGGAAGGGGGGAGGAAAGGTTCGAGATTGGCTTCGAAGCAGAAGCTGGAGTTCGAGAGGAGGAAGACAGAGGGTGCACGAGCAACGGAAAAGGGAGTGGCTGTGTACAACTGCAAGTCCGCCTAGCCTGACACCAAATGAGGAGGCGTGGGGGAACAGTGCCACCCGCGTCCAATCAACCGCCACGCGTCGCCCAAGGCCGCAGGCTGTTAGGGCCCGTGATGCTTCGCACTTACCCTTTCGCCTCTCTGCTCGGCCAAGCCCGGGCGCGCCTTGGGCCCGGGGGCTACTGTCGGCGTTCTGGGAACGGGGGTCCCAGACTTGCCTGCCAGCGGCCTGCGGCATGGATCAAAGGGGGCCCAGCATGGCCCATCTTCATCAACACAAGCTCAAGACCCTGGGGAGGGGCCAAGCCTCGTAGGGCGGATGACAAGGAGCTTCCTCAGGCACGGCCTCGTCAGGCTGGCTCACGAGGAGGCGGAGAGTTCAAGGCGGGGTACCTCGCGAGGTGCCCATGATGCAAGCCATGACGACCAAGGGCGCCAGCCGGGCGCTAGCCCGCGTAGTGTCCTTCTTTCCTCTTTGGTGCAAGGGGAGCAAGCGCAGGCGAGAGCATCAAGCAAAGGCGTCCATTTCGGTGCAACAAGACCAAGGCCAGTCCAACGGTAGGATGGAGGTCACCGTGGAGCCCAAGTCGGCGTCACCACCAGAGCCTTTGACAGGCGAGGACCAACTTTAGTCAGGATAAGTGTACTAGATGTTCCCCTTTGAAATGGGCAATTGTTGGCGCCCTTCCCACTCAATATTTGGGAAGAGGCCCAGGGCCTTTGCCTATAAATAGGGCTAGCCACCCGCAGGGTAGAGGCATCTGGATAGGAATCTGGAGATAAGATAGGCATCTAGAATCAACCCCTCCAAAGGGACAACGCCACCACAAGAACAGACCCTCGCGAGGCTGTTCTTCCTTGTATTGTTCATCATCAGCCCAAGAGGCAATCCACCACGCCACACACTGGAGTAGGGTATTACACCACAAGGGTGGCCTTAACCAATATAAACCCTGTGTCTCGTGCGTTGTGCTTCTTGTAGTTTTAGATCTTAGCGATTCGGTGAGGAACAGGTAGGTAGAAGGCGAAACCTCCACGCGCACCCCAGTGTTCGAACCTCAAGGGTCTGCCGAAACCCTAAATCCAACATTGTCCACTGAGCACACGGATTTGTTCCTTTAGTGTCTCCTTGAAAGAAAAAACGTATGGAATTTTAATTTTCACTTGTCCTCCTTTTCAAATTCCTATTCATAAAGCACAAGACTAAGAGATAATAGCATAATAGCATTATAACCATACATTTTCTTGTGGTTTGACTTAATATCACCATGCTTCTTTGCATCCTGTGATCTTCTAGTTGTTGTGAATCAAACACCCAAATTGGCAGAAATCATGTGTTTTTATATTCTCTGTTTTGCAGGTGCATTCCTATCATATTCCTGTCTATTTCCTATCCCTGCATTGTTGGAATCCTCCAATTCAAATGAGCCCTTACAGAATTACTTCTCTTACAGATAGTTGTCAAAGAAAACCTTGCGTGGTTTGTCCCGCTCCTGCTGCGTCGTCATCCACCGCAGCTCAGCTGCTCCAACGATAGAAGGGTCCAGCACAGCAGGGATCCAGCCTCCAGACTGTTGTTCGCCACCTCAAATCTTCTTCCACACCGCCGACAACCATGAAAACTACATTACCATCATCAACCGAGTAGATGACCTCAAGGACTAGACGGGTCCGCAAGAGAGGTCGCACTCTTTCGTGTCTACTTATGTTATGCATCGCTTAATATTACATGCTACTTTATCGTCCTGTTCATCGATTAGACTCTGAGTCAGCTTCAAACTAATGGTCAAAATTGAGTTTTTAAATGGTTGTGGGGTACATATCGGGGCCGCAATCAATAGTATCTATCTACTATCTGGTTAATCTCCGGTGTCTACTATGGGTTTCATGTTGGGTGGGAAACAAACACTAAAGAAGCCATTATTTGTATTTTTTAACTAAAGCCATTATCTGCCTGCTATTATTGGTTTTCGATCTATCCATAGGTTGCTACCATCACTCTGGATTTCTGCATGCACTCCTTACATAATCTCACTATGTTTTATTCCTATGCATGACAGTTATTGTAAACAATGGAACTGAAAATGTAGAGCAAAAGAGACGAGCCTTGCATGGCAATAAAATTTCATGCAGATGTCGCTCCATGGTAGGCGCAAAGGCAGCCCCCCTCCACGCATTTCGGATTGTAATCGAGAGGAAGATATCTGTTGTGAGGGGGATTCAGAAGGAGAAGACAACTCCTATTTACTCCCTGAGGTCTTTGCTCTAACTTGGCATGCTGATGTTGGTTATATCATGCATATGGTGTCTTGCATTGCTTACTTTATACATCAAATAAATCATCTGCTTAGTTTAGACATCCTTTGTGTGGATGCCATATGTTTAGTTTATTCATCATTTATGTGAATCATGCAACACCATTTTGTTTAGCCAGGCATCATATATGTGAATTTTGCAATGCCATCCTGCTTAGCCAGTCATCTTATATGTAAATTATATCAGGCCATCCTTTTTTTTGTTACATATTACATTTGTCAACAATGTTAGTGTATTCAACTGCTCGTGTGCATCAGCCATTTGACACGGTGATGGCAAATTCTGGAGTGAAAACAAGGTCTTCAGAGCAGACTATGCTATCTGACGAAGCGCATATCTCGCTTGTCACGGATAACTCCTCAGAGGAGGATTCAAAGACAGACGTATGCTCTAACTTGGCAGGGTTATGTGGCTCATGTCGTGCGTATGGTGTCTCACATTGCTATGTCATTTGATTAGTTTAGACATGCTTTGTGTGAATGCCACATGTTCAGTGTCTAATTACCATATATGTGAATTATGCATTGCCATCTTGTTGCAAGACATTATATATGTGAATTATACAATGCTATCTTGTTGCAAAGGAATTATATATGTGAATTATGCAATGCCATGCTGTTTAGCCAATCATCATGTATGTGAATTATATCATGCTATCATTTTTTTGTATTACGTGTTCCATTTGTCGACAACGTTTATATATTTAACTACTCTTCCTGCGCATCAGCCATTTGAAGCGGTGATGGAAGTATCTGGAGTGAAAACAAGGTATTCAGAGCAGACAATGCTACCTGCTGAAGCAGACATCTTGCTGGTTACAGAGAGCTCCTCAAAGGAGGATTCAGAGACTGATGATCAGTCCTATTTCCCCCCTGAGGTCTATGCTCAAACTTGGCTGGGTTATATTACCCATGTCATGCATGTTGTCTTGCATTGCTTAGTTTTTACATCATATATGGATTGCCATCTTCTTACTTACTTACTATATAAATCATATATTTGAATTATATCATGCCATCATGTTTACATAGTACATACACATCATATATCTGAATTATGGCATGGCAACCCATTTAATAAAGACATCATATAGTTATATCATCTCATCCCGTTTAGTGTTTACAGTCATCATATCTTGAATTATGGAATTCTATCCGTGAATGTATGTGAATTATGGCATGCCAACCTATTTAATAAACACATTATATAGTTATATCATGTCATCCTGTTTACATAGTCTCATATTTTGAACTATGTATTTCCATCTTTTTTAGTTAGCCATCATAATGTGAAATTGTGTCATGCTATCCTGTTTAGTTAGCCATCATATATGTGAAATTGTGTCATGCAATCCTGTTTGGTTAGACAACATAAATATGAATTATTTCATGCCCTCTTTTATTCCCCACTATCCATTGCACCTGTCTATCATACAATGTCTATACTTTCAATTACTTTTCTTGTTTATCAGCCATTTGAATTGGAGAGGGTGATGGCAGTATCTAAGGGAGTAACAACACGGTCTTCAGAAAAGATAGTGCTACCAGTTGATGCAGATAGAACCACGGTTGTACTTGCCCAAGGACCAGATCCACCACACATAACACATACTCTCGCAGATTGTACCCCTACATAGTTAGACAGAGAACTAGCTACACCCCTTCTAAGCCCAACCCCGGCAGATAGTAACCCAGTTCCAGTTGACACAGCACCGTCTCCACCATAGAGCACCCAAACACGAGCAGTTAGTAAGGGAACTGCAGTGCCCAAAGCACGAGGACCACCACTCCGAATCCCAACTCAACGCTTAAAGGAGAAGAAGATTTGTTCTCAGGTCAGGTTCTGTAGCTATGGTTCATACTCCTTTGCTCTTGCATTACTGTATTTACTCATACCAACTATTTTCAAATTTGAAGGATGGAATTGAAACTCCAATGGCACAACAGATATGTTTTAAACCTGTTTCTTTAACTGGTTTGCTGTTGTAACCTGCTCTATGTTGATTTCAGTTTCAATTGAATAAACACTTATGTTCTCATGTCATGCACATTAAAAGTGTTGTTATTGCCCTATAGTTTCCCACACTTATATTCTGTCTATTCTTCTTTGTCTTGAACAAATATTATTTGAACTGTGTCTCTATCTTGATTTGGCAACAAAAACTAGAATGATATAGACCATAAAGTGACCATGGTACATAGATATATGTCTGTTTCATGTTGTTATCCTGTCCACTTTACTACCGAACTCATTTACCAAAATAAGTTTCATATACAACATGGTAAACATGTGATGTGTCTGCTTGTTTCTCTTTTAGAATGCGGACAAAATATTGTAGAATAGTACCGCGTTATCCAATGGTAAAGGAAGTAATGCAGATAAGGTTCAAGATAGTGAGACATCCCTGTTGGTCTCCAAGAAAGCTGATAAAAACTATCTTGATGATAGTGACAGAACCCAAAAGTCCTGTCTTGATGTAGTGTTCGAGTTACTGGCCACTACTTCTGGCACAATCTCTTCAAACTCGCTGCCTGAATCAGTTCATCTTCTTGAGTCTCAACTTCAAGTTTAAAGACATCGATTAGATGTGCTGTGACAGGAAGCTGAAGGACTGAGGAAGTCCCTACAGAATTCAGATGCATATTTCCTAGTGCAACAGCAAGCGCTGGAGGATTTAAGCGCCAAACAAGAGAAAGTTAATAAGCTTGCTAAGCGTCTTGCCAGCATTATGGGTACCCAGGATATTGTTTCTTGAGGTGTTCTAAATTGGTTTCAGTTCTGGATTTGTTTTGGCGCGGCGTTTATTTGCGCTTGTCGCCAATTTTGACAACCAGTGTATAAGATATGCTGCTTTGTTCCCTATATTTGCACTGGTGGCGAACTTTGATGCCTAGTGGATGTAATATGTGTAATAGCTGTGATAGCCTAGCGTTAGTTGCTTGCTTATTTATTTCCTTGTTGTCTTGTTTATTTGTTTGCTTGTAGTCATTGCAGTTCTTTTTCCGCAGTTTGCTAGTGGCTGCAATAACCTATTTTTTAAAACTAGGCCACAATACACTACAAAAAAAATACACTTCCGTGATGATATGTGTTTGTCATAGTAGGTCATGTTTTTTGTCATGCATGTACATCCATGACGATTTTATGATAGAATCAAGATAGTCATACCTATGCTGTCGTAGAAGTGTTCCATGACATTACCAAAATTATCATCACGGAAGTGTCCTCTTCCATGACGATAAATTGCGTGTCACAGAAGTGCTTTCGTCAAGGGTGACCGACATGTGGCATCCACCGTAATGGAACGCTTTTAAGCTATCAGGTCGGGTTTTGGATCCGATAACCCGTTAACAGCCCCGACCAATGGGAAATTTCCATGTGTAAAATTCTTATTGGTCGGATGAACCACGTGTCAGCTCGTCAATGGGTCAGATAGGCGCCTATGATATGTTGACACGTGCCACGACCCACCACTGACCCATTTAGCTTACAAAGCCGACATGTTTAACTTGGTCAAAAGTTAACAGGCTGGCCAATGAAAAGCCTGTTAACGGTCTCTTCACAAATAGCCCATTTTACGGCTCGTTAGGCCCTAAAGGAAATTGTCCCAACAATGTCATGTGGGCCGTCGAATATAACACCAACCCATTTCACTTTAGGCCCATGTATGGCCCACGAGTCTTTCGGCCCATATGAGGCCTTCGTATCTTTTGGCCCTTTAAAGGCCCACGGTGACTCTAGCCCATAACCAACAGTAATTTTCTTTGTAACCGTTAACGGCCCGTGATTTACATGGGTCGTTTCCAGCCCGTGTTAGCTTTCGGCCTATTGACGGCCCATACGTTCTTGGGCTCCTTTTCGGCCCTCGATTACTTCCGGCCTGCTACTGGCATGTTCCCCTAATGGGCCAAATTCGGCCCATTGCAAGAGTCGACCCATTACTGGCCTATTACCCTAATGGGCCAAATTCGACCCATGGCAAGAGTCGGCCCGTTTCTGGGATGTTAACCCGTTGCGCCGTTTCCAACCCGTCCTATATTCTGGCACATTAACGACCTGTTATGCCTGTGACATAATTAAGCCTTTGCTGTCCTACGGCCTGTTAATGGCACTTTACTGTGCTGGGCCGATTCCAATTACACACGTTTACGGCCCATGTAGACCCATTTATCCAACGGCCCGAGGCCCACCGATTCTACGGCCCTGTTGGAGGCCCATTTATCGATGGCCCATAGGAGACCCATGGATCCTATGGCCCGTATATGGCCCATGGTAGTTGCGGCCACTAGCAAACCAGGGAAAAAGAAGACTAGGAAATAAATAAGGCCGAAACTAATGCTAGGCTATTAAGGCGATTGCACAAATTACATCCACTCGACATCAAAGATCGCCACTAGTGCAAATATAGGGAACGCCCTACACTATACAAAAATGGCTTGATGTTTTCTTCAGCTGGTGGCTGCACGTTAAGAATAAATTTTGTATGCACCAAAACAAATTACAACTATATAACAAAAGGAGGGTTGGCATAAAACTTAACAGTCTAGCAGGTAAATGCACCACCAGAAGTTCAGAAGCTCAGTTCATTTGACCTGACTGTTATGTTTTCATGTTGTATTGTTCGATGGAGCACCATAAACCTCGCCTTCATTTCTCCTAGGCTCCTGAACAACATAGCAAATGTCTGATAGTCTGGTTTCAAAACCATGCATATCTTGACGACATCGAACAATGTCTCTCCTTGTTTCACAAAGGGTCTCTGTTAGGGAATGGGCTTGTGTCTGGAACGCAGATACAACATTGCTTTGAGCTTGCATATCTTGATCATGAGGCAGTTTGGACGATATTGCCATAACAACCAACCCAGTATTACACAGGAACGTGCTTTTGGCACTGTTAGTGGACAGGTATTGACCCACTGCAGCAAGAGCTGACATTGTGGTTATAGTTGCCTCGCCACCTTCAGAAGGTGGCGGTTCCACCATTTTTCCATAGCTCGCTGAAAAGTTGAGGGTTTACATTAGTAGTACCAGAATAGAAGATATTAAGGAGGCAGCAAAACCAAACAAAACAGCTTTGATCTATATACAGAACTTATTCTGGTGAACCCATGTAAAATATTAGTTGTATTTTATTGCAAAGTACATAATAAAACCAGGTTCCAAACATATGGCCATGTACCATCGCTAATGTATTGTCTATTTCTTCACATTGTATTGAGGGCTAAGGATAAAGAGACGAAGTTTGTAATACGGTAAGCATAGTATGACATCATTCATATCACAAAACTACTGAGAATAGACAAACAGGCAATTGTAACATTGTGTGGGCAAGTCCAGCACGGAACTAGATTACAGGTTAAGATCAAAGGAACATCACTCCTCTCTTTTAAACCTTGTAAGGTGCAATGATACGCTAAGACAATTGTGTATAAAATTGAAAAGAGTAATAGACATTGGCTGCAAACTTTGCAGTTCAAGCACAAGTCAGAGTAAGTAGTAGTTAAAAGGCATGAGGATTAAGGACTTACAATAGCGGCTTTGACTGGTGTAGTCATGCCCTTCTTCTTACTGGTGTGACAGTACTTGAAGATTTCCACAACATTTGGTTCAGGTACTTTTTGGTCCTTGCGGGCTTTCCTCTGCATTTTGAACAAGTCAATACAGATCTGATAATATGGCACAACGAAAAGAGTGAAACAACAACTAATTACAAGAGCCTCGCAGTATGCAATATGGCTACGAGATCCTGTCGTCTGTTGGAATTTCACTTTCGTACGGTTCGCCTTGCTCTTTGAACAGTTCACCTACAAGAAGATAGATTTGTGTGGAACATGCATAAATAGGACTTCAACATGTGATCTGATCACATATATATAATGTACCTGATACTTCGGATCAGACCAGTGTTTAACAAGGCCCCTCCAGTCTTCATCCGATATATTTTCCACAAGAGATGTTTGGGAAAGTTCACTGTTAGCCTTGCCTTCAAAGTGAGTTTTCCTCAAGTTATACCGATACTGTCGCAGAGCAGACTTGAAAAGATGGGTGCAAGCTTGTCTGGTTGCATCATCTTGGCTATCCAACTTCAACCTCATCTGTTGAAATTATGGGAGTCTCATTTTCAGCAACCTAGAAAGTATGGGACAAAGCAAGATGATATTAATAGTTTCCATACATCCATACTTACAGATAAATGGTCGAGGAAGGTGTTGATCTGGGTTTCATCTTTGTCATTCTTGTACTGAATCCATGTTGGGAGGATACGTACATGACACCTAACGGCAACCGCTGCCTCTGATACTAACTTGGCTGACTGTGTAGCATCACGTGGCCTTTTTAAACCTGCCTCAAAACGGATCTCCATTCTTCCTCCTCTAGATTTAGTTAACCTATCGAGCATTATCCATGATGTTTGTTTCCTCTTGTGCCTAGGTGCTAGTGCAACAACGAACATAGGAAGTGTTAGTGTACATCAAACTGTGAGACTACATATAAAGAAGCATGCAATTGTAACTTGACTCCAGCAACTACCTTCTTGCTATTGAAGCTCACAAGGTTCATCTGATATTACCAACTCGTCTTGTGTCAAGAGTGCTTGGGAAGTAGTGTCAGGTGGCAAGGGAGCTTGGGAACATGCTGCTAGCTTAGTTGACGCATGAGTAAGTCGTGCAGCTGGTAGTACTGTGGTAGGTGTTGCAAGAACTAGGGCTGTCTCTGCTTGTTTGGTGGAAGCTATTTGTTTCTGTTTGGCTTTTTTGGCAGCTCTTGTAGCATGGGATGCCGTGTTTGTAGAATTTTCAGCTGGACTTTGACCTTATATTGCACCATCAGTACCAGCAGAATCTGCAGGATTCATCCGCTTCTCATTCCCTGCCATTCTATGTTTCTTCCTCTTTCTCTGTGCCATGTTAAGTCAAGCCGACAAGAAAAACGAATAACAATTTAGTTCTTCAGAACAAATTGATGCATGATGCACAAGAACTGAACTTTGATGTTAGACAACCACATGATAGGAGGATGTAATATGTATGAAAAATAGGACGGAAGAGATAACAAGAACTATGATGTGTAAACTAAGAAGAAGATATCTCACCAAATTAGAAGCAATGCAATGGAAGGTAGACACCATATGAAAGATGATACAAATATCGCTCTGCCAAGTTAACAGTGTCTCATCATAAATGGCGTTTAAACAAATGTGAAGCAGTACAAGAAATAAATCATATGCAAGATGCAAACAACATCACACTACCATGTTAGAGATCTCTCGTCATTAGTGCCATTGCATATTCACAACATTGCATATTCACAACTTATGATGTGTAAACTAAGGAGAAGGCATTTCAACAAATTAGAAGCAATGAAAGCTAGACACCATATGAAAGATGCAACGAATATCACTCTACCAAGTTAAAATTGTCTCGTCATAAGTGCCATTTCAACAAATTAGTAGTAGAAGCTAGAAAAGAATGTGAGATGTAACCTATATCACACTCTGAAGTCAAACGTGTCTTATGATAAGTGATTGTTGCAGGTTACACAACAATAGTAATTTGATGTAAGAACATGGTGTGATAGACAAATATTGGATGTTCTAGAAACAGGAACACGTGTCTTATTCAAGTATAATGTGTAAAGTAAGCAGATGGAATTCAACAAAATTTGAAGCAATAGAAGCTAGACATCACACATAACATGCAACCACATATAACATTGCCAAGTTAGAGGGAGCACCGGTGATGCTGCACTAGGGGAGACGTGCTCATCATAAACACAACTTTGTTGAGTGTCTATGCATGTGTTGTCTTGGAAATCATCTTGGGGTGTGGAGGAGTAGAAACTGTAGAGGCCCTCCGTTTGGAAGGAGCACCATTATCCGCTGCCTTGCTAACTTCCTTCCACTTTATTGATTTTGAATTGTCAAGTAAAATCGACAAGAAAAAGCAATAAAATTCTCTCTTCAAAACTCATTCATGCATGATACTGACAATCACTACTTTGATGTAAGGCAAACACATGATACCAGGATGGAATATGTACGAAAAATAGGATGGCATGGCATGTTCACAACTGTTTGTGTAAACTAAGCAGAAACCATTCCAACAAATAAGAAGCAATGCAAGCTAGACACCACATGAAAGATGTAACCAATATGACTCTGCCAAGTTAAAAGTGTCCCATCATAAATGGAATTTCAACAAATTAGAAGCAGCGCATGCTATAAATCATATGAAAGATGCAACTAATATCGCACTGCATATACTAAAGGTGTCTCGTCATATTGATTGATGCGGGATACAAAAAAAACAATAGTTTTATGTAAGGAGATGCTTAATAGATAGAGGTACTATGTACTAAGTACAGGAAGGAATGTCACATTAACAGGTATAATGTATAAGCTAAGTAGACTAGCACATGCAGTTTAACCAGATTGGAAAAATTACAATCTAGACACCATATGCAACATGCAACCACATATCACGCTGCCAAGTTAGAGCAAGCACCTACGATGCTAGTGTAGGGGAAATGCTATAATCAACTATAGAGCTACGTTCACTATTTTCATCTAGCATTTCTGTTTCTTGAGAATCATGTCGGAAGGCTGACGCTGCATTCTTTAAATGAGGAGTAGTCCCCTTGCCTGCCTGCCTCATCATAAGTGATTGATGAGGGATACACAAGAACATTAGTTTGATGTAAGAACATGGTTAATACATAGATGTACTAGTATGTAGCAAACACATAAAGGCATGTCATATTCAAAGGTATAATGTGTAAGCTAAGCAGATGCAATTTAACCAAATTGGAAGCAATACAAGCTAGACATCCGGCTGGAGTGGTGAGCATGATCATCTAGGACCTGAGATCCTAGTGGGAGGTGGGCTGCTTCGCCACCATCCCAGCTTTTTAGTTGGCTTCCAGGTGATGCCTATCTTTGCTGTGCTTGTCACTGGCTCGGCCAGTGCCCTGACTAGCTATTTGTCTTTTGGTGCTCACGGGATGGTGGTTCATGTAAAAAAAATCTTTCCTTATCAGAACGACTTCGGCCTTTCGAATACAAGCTAGACATCATATGGAACATGCAACCACATATGACACCGCGAAGTTAAAGCAAGCACCTGGTGTCGGTGTCAAAACCAGGGGATCTCGGGTAGGGGGTCCCGAACTGTGCGTCTAGGCGGATGGTATGTCACACCCTAGCTAGTCATGCATTAGAGTGTTGCATCATGTTTACTCTTTCATCAGAAACTTGAAATGGGGATCTGTGAAACCCTCAGAATCATTTTGAAAATGATCCAAATAAAAATTTCTCCAAAAGGGTCCAAGAAAATGCTCATGTTGCTCTCTGAAAATATTGGACAGAGATAAAAATCAAACCAATATTTTTAGTGGCTCATGGACATTTATTTTGGGCATTTGGAATTAATGAATAAATATTTGCATTGGAAATATATTTCTATATATATTAATATATGTCCAAATATTATGCCAATTATAAAGGAGCTCTGGAATAATATATCTAGCCCCTGCAAAAATTGGCATAAGCTAAATAAATGATTTAATATATTATTTAAATCAAAACAAATGTCAGAAATTAGAAAACAGAAAAAGAAATAAAAGGGAGAAGCTTACCTGGGCTCCTCCCTGTGCAGCCCATCCAGCTGGCCGGCCCAGCCAGCAGGCGGCCCAGCCCGCCTCCCTCCTCTGTCGTCTTCGTCCCGACAGAGGGAGGGGAGTGTGGCCGGCGCGCGCGCCCGCCACCGCGCCACGCCACCTCTCTCCCTGCTTGCCTGCCCTCCCCTCCTCGCTCGTTGCCCTGGACGACGCCACGCCTCCCCCCCTGCTCTCTCTCACTCTCCCCCGGCTCTCCTCTCCTCTCCCTCGCTCTCTCTCTCACACGGCCGAACACCACCGTCACCGCCGTTCGCCATAGCAGCCGACTCCGGCCATCCCTCACTCCCTCGACTAGCTCAGGAGCTCCGCCTCGACCTCCTCTTCCTCCCCACCGCTCCACGGGTCTCCGGAAGCTCTGCATCGCCGTCACGCCGCCGTTCCCCTCTTCGGGCTCCGACCACCGTCGCCGACGAATTCGCCGTCTCCAGCGCGTCCCCGAGCCCGCTTCGACGCCCACTGCAACCGCGGTGAGCCCCTGAGTCGTTTCCCCCTTCTTCCCGTGTCTCTTTCGACCTCTAGGCCTTAGCCCCACCTTGGCCGAGAGCTCCACGCCGCCGGCGATGTCGCCGTCGTGGCCACGGTCACCGTAGCGCCCAACCGAGCACACTATCGTGCTCCACGCCTCACTAGGAGCACGCAGCACGCACCAACACCTCCCCAAACCCCCTGCAACGCCGACTCCGACCGCACCCGAACTCCGGCCGCCGCTCACGAGCTCGCCCTCGACGACTCCGGCCACCTCAGGCCCGGCCACCACCACCGTTCGACGCGAGGGAGCAAGGGCTCTCCAACGAGCCCAAGCACAGCCTCGCCCGTGCCCTGTAGCGCGATCCCGCATCGCGCCGCCGTCTCGGGCCTCGCCGGTGGGTTTGACCCACTTTGACCACGGCAGGACCCCCCCCTGAGTCCCTGACAGGTGGGCCCAGCCCTGTAGCTAATTAGGATTAGCGCTAACCACTGTTAGTTCACCCCCTAACACTGACCAGTGGGCCCCAGCGCCCCTAATTAGTAATTAGAATTAATTTAACTCTGTTTAACCCCCCTGTCACTGACGTGTGGGCCCCACACGTCAGGTTTGACCTCAGCCAGCCGCAGTTGACCACTGACGTCATGCTGACGTCATGCTGGCGCAATAATCATATTTCTGGATTTAAATTAAATCAGGAAATTCCAGAATATTATTTAAACTTCAAAAATTCATAACTTTTATTCTGTAACTCCAAATTGGACAAATTATATATGAAAAATGATCAGAAAAATCCAATCTATCCATCTGTACTATTTTCATGCATGATCAAACAAGTTAAATTGATGTTTTAAGCAGAACAAGGAAAAGCACTTTAAAAGGCCATATTTGAATTTGAAATTTGAATCCTTGATTCAAATTTGTTCAAACCCTCTGGTTTTAGTTGCATTAGCCCAACACACTCATATTGCCATGTTTCATGCATGCATCATATTGTTGCACATTGTTTGGTGATGGTTGTGTATCGATGTCCCTTGCGACAGGTTCTGCCTCCGAGGAGTACCGTGATTACCCTAACGAAGAACCGTATCAGTGCACCGACCCGTCAGGCAAGCAACCAACCATTTGATCATATCGATACAATCCCATGTTCTCGCTCCTGCTCTCTTTTACTGCATTAAGACAACGCGATTCAAACTGCTGTGTGCTACGGTAGTTGAACCCATTTCCTCTGCATGACCTGTCATTGCCACAGTAACTAGATGAAACCCACTAGCATGTGTAGGAGTTGATTGAGCCATATGTATGTGTTGTTCCTACCTTGCTATGCCTGCTATGCTTAGAGTCGTGTCAGGTCTGGTTCATCTGGGTGATGGGCTAGAGTGAAATGTTTATGTCGGTAATGAGAGTGGTGTGGTGAACACGATTGGTAAAGGTATCGATGAGAGGCCATGTAGGAGTACATGGTGGGTTGTTTCATTGAAGCCGACCTTAAGCACTGAGATCTGTATGTGTGATTTAAGAATCAGCTACTACCATGCATTGGGCCCGAAACCAATGGACCCTCTCGGCTTCTTATTCACCCTAGTTCTCCGTCCAGGAGTTGCAAGTAGTTTCTGGTGTTTGTAGCCTACTGGAGGCCGTGGACAGCGCTGACCGTAGGGGTGGGCTGTGATGCGGTAGGTACGTGGCACGGTGTACCGAATACCCGTTAGGTATCTCGGGAACCCTGTTCACATCGTTCGGGGCCGTATGGGAATCCTCGGCCGGACTCCCTGCGGATGGAACCTGGATAGGCGATAAACCTGGACTGGAGGCTTAGGTGATTAGGTAGGTCGTGGCCGACACCCACGTTGGGCTTCCGCTTGAAGGTTGCCGAGTACATGTCGTGTAAACGACGGTAAGTGGTGAGAGCGTGTATGAAGAAGTACACCCCTGCAGGGTTAACATGATCTATTCGAATAGCCGCGTCCGCCGTAAAGGACTACTTGGTTGCCTATACAGTTCATAGACAAGTAAATGGAAACTATTAAAAGTCTCAAGATAAGTGTGAGTGCCGAGGATGGCTCTTCCGTAGGAAGACGGAGGTGGATCCTCGGTAGTGTATTGAATTGGTGAGTAGTGGACTCGTGTGCGCAAAACCATTTCAAGTTGGAGTATCGTAGGATAGCCTAGCCAAGAGTCAAAGCTGGCTTGCTGCAATAACTCCACCAACCCTTCTTGATACTAAGCATGTATGTAGGATCTGATGTAAGTCTTGCTGAGTACCTTTGTACTCATGTTGCTATAATCTACATTTTTACAGAAGACGCTGCAACCCCTTCTGATGGGTTCTATGTAGACGTTGACATCAACGAGTAGGCTAAAGACCCAGGTGGTGACCCTGAGCTTGTGAAGGACCTTGTAGTATAGCTAGGCTTCCCAAGCCTCTTTTATTTTACTAGTTGTCTGTACTCAGACAAGTTACTTCCGCTGCTGGTTTGTATGACTGTATGACTTGTATGTTGGGTCGTGAGACCCGTACCTTTGTGTATGTTATGTATGGCTCCCTGAGCCTTAAATAAAGTACTTGTGTCATAGAGTCATGTTGTGATGCTTCGTTGTATTTGCACATATCGAGCATATTGTGTGTATGATTGAAATGCTTGGTATGTGTGGGATCTGACTATCTAGTTGTTTATCTTTAGTAGCCTCTCTTACCGGGAAATGTCTCCTAGTGTTACCGCTGAGCCATGGTAGCTTGCTACTGCTCTGGAACACTTAGGCTGGCCGGCATGTGTCCTTCTTCGTTCCTGTGTCTGCCCCTTCGGGGAAATGTCACGCTTTGAGTACCGGAGTCCTGCTAGCCCGCTACAGCCCGGTTTACCGGAGTCCTGCTAGCCCAGTGCTACAGCCCGGACCCACTTGCTGATGACCGACACGTTCGAAGCTGGGTCATGGATGCCTGTCCCTGTAAGTCTGTGCCACTTTGGCTTTACGACTAGTCATGTCAGCCCGGACTCCTTATCATATGGATGCTAGCGACACTATCATATACGTGAGCCAAAAGGCGCAAACGGTCCCGAGCAAAGGTAAGGCGACACCCGTGGGGATACCGTGCGTGAGGCCGCAAAGTGATATGAGGTGTTACTGGCTAGATCGATGTGACATTGAGTCGGGGTCCTGACATGGTAACAGGAGACAAGGGACACGATGATTTTACCCAGGTTCGGGCCCTCTCGATGGAGGTAAAACCCTACTCCTGCTTGATTAATATTGATGATATGGGTAGTACAAGAGTGGATCTACCACGAGATCAGAGAGGCTAAACCCTAGAAGCTAGCCTATGGTATGATTGTTGTTCGTCCTATGGACTAAAACTCTCCGGTTTATATAGACACCAGAGAGGGCTAGGGTTACACAGAGTCGGTTACAATGGGAGGAGATCTTCATATCGTATCGCCAAGCTTGCCTTCCACGCCAAGGAAAGTCCCATCCGGACACGGGACATAGTCTTCAATCTTGTATCTTCATAGTCCAGGAGTTCGGCCAAAGGTCATAGTCTGGCCATCCGGACACCCCCTAATCCAGGACTCCCTCAGTAGCCCCTGAACCAGGCTTCAATGACGAAGAGTCCGGCGTGCAAGTAGTCTTCGGCATTGCAAGGCGGGTTCCTCCTCCGAATACTTCATAGACGATGTTGAACACCAGGATAGTGTCCGGCTCTGCAAAATAAGTTCCACATGCCACCATAGAGAGAATAACATTTGCACCAATCTAATCTGCTGACGTATTCCACAGCGTGACATCACGCCACGGCCAGGCTCTTATTCATTTTACTGTTCCACCTCAGCGCGTTTAGCGAGGCGGTTTCCTTGGCACGTCTTGTCAAAGCAGAGATCATGTCCCCTCATTCCGGGATTCTCATCAATATGGGCGTGGGTAACCCAACCGCGCCATTAACCGCGGTGCTTGGGAGATAAGCGAGTTTTATTAGGCCGGTGGGGGCTCGTAGTTTTGGCCGCCCATATAAGGAGATAAGAATCCGCCCTTTCCATTCACGCCTTCTTCCTCCTTTGCTTATTCGTCCCTACGCGCTCGAGCTCCAACGCCTAAGCCCGCACTTCCCACCTCAACCTTCTCCAATCATGTCCGGAGCGGGAGGTAGATGGATGGCCTCCTCCGTCACGGAGAGGCACATCAAAAAGTTGAGGAAGGACGGATACTTGTCTGATGACATCGCGTACCGGCTTTTCACCCCTAGGCCCCATGAGAGGGTTGTTTTTCTTCCCCACTTCCTCCGCGGACTGGGTTTTCCTCTTCACCCGTTCGTCCAGGGGCTCATGTTCTATTATGGCTTGGACTTCCACGATCTGGCCCCGAACTTCATCCTCAACATCTCGGCGTTCATCGTCGTGTGCGAGGCCTTCCTCCGCATCCAACCTCATTTTGGCCTATGGCTGAAGATCTTCAGCGTTAAGCCGAAGGTCGTGGGTGGCCGCCAAGCGGAGTGCGGAGGTGCCATGATGGGCAAGATAGCCAACGTTACATGGGTCGAGGGAGCCTTCGTAGAGACTATCAAAGGGTGGCAATCGGGGTGGTTCTATATCACCGAGCCGCGTGACCCAGAATGGGCAGCAGCCCCCGAATTCCGATCTGGCATCCCCACACGACTCACATCTTGGAAAGAGACGGGCCTGTCATGGGGTAATTCGGCGGAAGTGACCGGACTTCAAACCTGCATCAATGACCTGATCGGCAGGAAGGTTAAACTTGTCACCGTAGTCGAGGTCATGCTCTTCCGCCGGATTCTCCCGTGTCAACGACGGGCTTTCAGCTTGTGGGAGTTCGACCCAGCCCAGCACCAGACTCTGTCTCGGCTCTTCGACACAAAGCACGAGGATGCCTAGAAGGTGCTATTCAAGAGCTCCGAGGTCTCCCCTCCCGTCACCGAGGATCACGGATTCTGCGCCAAGCGCCAAGCCAGCGCGGTGAGCTTAATTTTCCCTTTACGGGTCATTTGTTTTTCATAGATTTGATTCTATGCAGGATCTAAACTCCCATCTTTTTAACAGGATTGGCAGAAGAAGGCCGGACAAATCGACTGTCTAGCTCCCTTGACCAAAGACCCAGCGGACGCCCGCTTAACGAAGCTGCTGGTTCCGGTACCTCATGTGGTGTCGGAGAAGAAGGCCAAGAAGAAGGCCACGGGGACTCGATAGAGTTCCCGGTGCCTGGTGGTGTCGGATTCGCCCGATAACCCCAACGCACCCTCCGCCTCCGAAGACGAGGAGGAGGGAGAAGAAGAAGAAGAAGAAGCCTCTCCCCCTCCAACGGGGGGAGGAAAGAAAAGAAAGGCCGCCCCAACTGGGGAGGCCGGAGAGTCCAAGAAGGGGAAGACCCTTCTGCCGGACTACGCCTCCGATGCCGAAGACGGCGGGGAGGAATCGCCATCCAGGGTCAAGCCCCTGGCAAAATCGTAAGCATCCGGATATTCGAATAACTCATGGCGCTTCTCCGTTATTTGGCATTTTCTGACGCCGAATTTGGTCATGCAGTCCGCCTAAAGCTCAGCTCGACGATTCGACGAGCGGCTCCTTGGATTCGTCGGATGTGAATAGTGCTTCACTTCCGACGGCCTCCTCCCCTCTCCCTACGGATGACGACGAGGTGGAGTCCCGAAATGGATTAAACCACGAGGAGGTGGTCCTGGAGGCGCCTCAAGGCGACCTCCCGGACTCCAGGCCCAAAGGGGGTAAAGCCCCAGAGGGATCTAAGTCTGGCCCCGGGCCGGACACTGCTCCGGAACCATCAATGGTTCCAGAGTGCGACAGGTGGCGCCTTCATAAGAAGGGCAAGCCTACGACGCCGGCGACCTTCGTCCATCCGCAGGTGCCGGACAATTTACTGGAGGTGCTTAACGGCGCCTCCATCAACGAGGAACACCACACTGTTATGAGTGCGTTGATTCAGAAGGTTCAGTCCGCCAAGAGCGGGATGACAGAAGCCTGTACAAGTCTGTTAACAGGCTTTGAGGTACGTGTTCAAGACACATAAAAAATGTTACCGCATAGACAGTAGCCCCTGATGCTCAGTTTGGCGTTCGGAAATAAAAGCCCAGCTGAGGATCTAAAAAGATATACGCAGGAGTCTAATAAAAATGTGTCAATATGGGAATGCAGGCCGCGCTGCTGACCTCTGCCGCACTGACTGTGGAGGTCAATGCCTTGAAGGAGAACCTCGAGCGGTCCGAGAACGAGCTCGGCCATGCCAAGAAGCTGCTCGAGGACAAGGAGGGTATGTAATACCGCATGTAAATTTATATAGAAATACTTGGTTGCAAAAAATGACAGGACCAATGTAAATGTTGCAGGGGCCACAGCCGAGGTGGCGGCCCTGAAGGAGGTGGTCTCTAGGGCTGAAAACAGTGCGGCCTTGGAGCGCACCGAGCGAGAGAAGCAGGAGGCACGGGTGGCGGAGGTGCGGCAAGAGCTCCAGGCTCTCGTGGAAAAACACGAGGGTTTTGAGCGTGACTCGAAGACTCGAGAGTCCGAGCTCGCCTTGGCTCTTGAGAGTGCCAAGACCGCTAAGGCCGAAGCCCAGAAGGCCCTCCAGGAGATGGAGGCGATAAAGAAGATAGCGGCGGGTAAGGCATTCTTTATGCAAAGCAAGAATATAAAAGTTAATTATTTGCTACTTACCCGAATCCGGAGCTCTCCAGGAGCGTTCGCCAATCTGCCCCATAGTGTGTCTGATGCCGCCGCATACTACCGAGCTGAAGAGGGGAGCTCGACGGAAAAAGTGTTCTGGTCTCAGTATGCTGAGGCCGAACATCCGGTGCCCCTGAGCGACCAGCTGAAGCAGCTGGTCGAGCTCCACAAGGTGGCCGAACAGGCCATGAAGGGCCTCATAGCTCGGCTGTGGCCTGGATAAGCCATGCCTGGGAGCTACTTCGGTCTGGTGGCGGCGGCTGGTGGACGCGTGTCCGTGGATTGAGGTCGTCAAGCGCTCCGTCTGTATCGAAGGTGCCCGTTGGTCCCTTGCCCGTGCTAAGGTGCACTGGGGCAAGCTGGACGCTGAGAAACTTTTGACGCACGCGCCACCGCCGTGCAAGGAGTATCACACGCCCGAGATGTATTATAAGGGCGTCCTGAAGGGTGCTCGCCGTATAGAGGACGAATTCTCCAAACATGTAATTTTTGAGTAGACTTGCATTTGTTATCCTGTACGCTGGAAACTTTGTTCATGTGCGTTAAGGAACGCTTGTTAATTTAAAATATTACCTTTTGTGTGGCCGTTTATCAAATCTGAGAGATGCAAGTCATCGGCTTCGACCCCCATGCCACAAGTGTTGGGGTGTTTGGGATAAACCTGGGCACTCTTGTTCCCATTCTTGGGTCCATCTAGGGAGGCGCTCAGCACAACGAACCAGGCCGTCGGACTTATAATGCTTTATCACTCTCACTTATCCATAGAATTCTATAATTTTAAATTTCGGCGAAGCCCCTAGTATTCGAAAGACCGAGTTCGGGGCGCTATCCACGCCTAGGCCGGATAAGTCCGGTTCCTCGCTCTAAGCGACATAAGTCTTTAAGGACTCCAAAAACCTCATGAACAGCGTCCGGTCTCTCGCACTATCATGACTGTCAGTTTTAGCTTTCTCTACTGAGGTGTTAACCCAGCTCAACTGGGGCACAATCGCAGTAGTTCTCCCAGCACTACCTTAGCCAACATTGCGGAACGTAAGGTACCAAAACATGGGAGCCGGGCAAACCCAACTATTGACCAAAGACATGATTCGGAGCCGATGCATATAGTGCTATAAGTTCGGGGTGCCGCACTCATGAGAGTGTTCGGTCTTCTCACACCATGTTATGGGGTGCTTAAGCGCCTGGTGTATTGGCCGTACCAAAGTGTACGGTTGCAGAATGTCATGACTGAACATATTTGTATATAAAAAAAATAGATGAGTACAATAATAGATAAGAGCTATGTATTGTTTATTAAAAAATGGCTGCTGCGAAAGCAGAACGATACAAGTAGTGCGATAAGCAAGAGATGGGATTATTTGACATGTCCCCCTCCAGGGGCAAGCTGCGGGATTTTAAGTAAAACATGTATTAAGCTCGTTATAGAGACCACCTGGACATTTGACGCGGCTTGTTTTCTCCCTGGCTGTTGCATCATATGTTCGGCGAGTGTGTTGCCGGACACGCCTTCCGAATAGTTGGGTCCTGAAAGTGTATAAAAAGGAAATGGCGGAATAGGGAGCCCCTTAGTGTGGTTGAGACGCATTCTGGGTGTGCCGTAGTTGTGCCCCTCCCCCTATGCCCATGGTATCTCTATGGCGTAATTATTATGCGTGGTACCGATATAACCATCTAGCGAGGGCTGGGGTTGGGGCCGCACTGCTATGCTTGCTCGGAACGTGCCATCCGGATTTGTTGTAGGTTACTTCGGGCTCGCTTGACGTTGTCCGGACGTTTGACACCTAGGTTGGAGGATTGCCTTGAGAGGCCACTTTGTACTTCCGCCGCCAGGGCCGCCGTGTGCTCCTCCGTTCGGAGAGAGCGTTCGGTGTTTCCATTTACCGTGATGACTCCATGAGGTCCTGGCATCTTGAGCTTGAGATATGCATAGTGCAGCACCGCATTGAATTTTGCCAATGCGGTTCGTCCGAGCAAGGCGTGATAACCACTGCGGAATGGGACTATGTCGAAGATTAACTCTTCGCTTCAGAAATTGTCCGGGGATCCGAAGACCACTTCGTGTGTAACCGAGCCTGTACAGCTGGCTTCTACACCTGTTATGACGCCTTTAAAGGTTGTCTTTGTGGGTTTAATCCTTGAGGGATCAATACCCATTTTTTCGCACTGTATCCTAATAAAGCAGGTTCAGGCTGCTGCTGCCGTCCATTAGGACTCTAGTGAGGTGAAATCCGTCGATAATCGGGTCTAGGACCAATGCGGCGAATCAGCCAAGACGGATGCTAGTGGGGTTGTCCCTTCGATCAAAAGTGATCGGGCAGGAGGACCATGGGTTGAACTTTGGGGCGACTGGCTCCAACGCATAGACGTCCTTGAGAGCACGCTTCCGCTCCCTTTTGGGGATGTGGGTTGCGTATATCATGTTCACCGTCTGCACTTGCGGGGGGAATCCCTTCTGTCCTCTGTTGTTCGGCGGCCGGGGCTCCTCCTCGTCATCGCTACGCAACCCCTTGTCTTTGGTTTCGGCATTTAACTTGCCTGCCTGCTTGAACACCCAACAATCCCTGTTGGTGTGGTTGGCTGGTTGTTCGGGGGTGCCGTGTATCTTGCACGAGCGGTTGAGTATCCAGTCTAAGTTGGATGGGCCCGGAGGGTTTCTTTTGAATGGCTTCTTCCACTGACCGGGTTTAGAGCCTTTGAATCCGGCGTTGAATGCCGTATCCTCAGTATTGTCGATGTTAATGCGGCGCTTGCGTTTGTTGCGACGTGACCTGCCATTGTTGTCCTTGGTATCCGAATTACCAGGGCTCTTGGTTATGTTATTGCTACAAGCTAGCCAGCTGTCTTCGCACGCAGAAGCGGGTCATGAGTGTCGTGAGGGCTGCCATAGATTTCGGCTTTTCCTGTCCTAGGTGCCGGGCAAGCCATTCGTCTCGGTTGTTGTGCCTGAAGGTAGCAAGGGCCTCGGCATCCGGACAGTCGACTATTTGATTTTTCTTAGTTAGGAACCATGTCCAGAATTGCCTGGCCGATTCCTCTGCCCGCTCTCCAAAGCCTTTCTGCCCGCTATGATCGCCTTCCATGTAGAAGAAGCCCGCTTGGGGATTGTAGCTTGGAGAAAATCTGAGTGTGGGAAGTACTTGCCTTTCAACACCCTTGAGCACAAAGATTTTGGGTTAGTCAAGATACGCCATCCTTGTTTGCCAAGCATTGCAAGATTGCTGGAAATACCCATATTCATTCATAAGTCAAGCATACGACATACAATACGAGTACAAAGTCGACAGAAACAAACCGAACAACTGTCCGCCCAAATCAAATAGAGCACCCTGAGAAAATTAGAAATTGCACACAGGTCCCTGTCCTATGAACATCTTGCATCTCCAACTAGCCACAACGAACATTGCGTCTGCCTGAGCAAGGCAGAGCCGACGTCCTCAAACTGCAGGCGCCGAAAGCCACGAGGTTAGACGGAGCCATGAGGGGCCCAGAAGGGGGCACGGCGCGCCTACCCCCTGGGCGCGACGTGCTGCCTTGCCGTCTCCTCGTCTGTCGTCTAGACTCCCCCGAAGCTTCTAGGGTTCCTCCTGGTCCAGACAAAATCGACAACAAGTTTCGTTGTGTTTGGACTCGTTTGGTAGGGATTTTCTGTAAAACCAAAAACATGCCAAAAAAAAAACAACGGGCACTAGGCACTGGGTTAATGGGTTAGTACCCAAAAATGATAGATACGTTGGAGACTTATCAGCATCACCAAGCTTAATTCCTGCTCATCCTCGAGTAAGTAAATGATAAAACATAATTTTTATGTTGAATGCTACCTAACATGTCTTATTATGTAATCTCTTTACGAAATGAATATTGAGAAACGATGAAGTAATTAATATCAACATAATAATATCCATGAATTCTAGAAAACAATCATTACTCCTCAAAATATACGATGCTTAACGAATGTTATCCCTACTCATTGAATTATGTAAGCATGGCATGACTCCATCTTCCTAACATAAGTACAAATCATGAGCACCCCGGTGCCAAACCAAGCAATTACATGATACCTTTTCTCGCTTCAACATTTTCAACTTCACTTAGTGTCCCGGATTTGTCACTGTAGATGTCCTAGTGAAAGGACTTAAGCGTGGAGCCGTCACAACATTGGTTAGCTCAAAGGGGTTGAACGGGACAAAGGACACGAGTTTACCCAGGTTCGCCCCATGTTAACAGGCTTTGAGGTACATGTTCAAGACACATAAAAAATGTTACCGCATAGACAGTAGCCCCTGATGCTCAGTTCGGCGTTCGGAAAGAAAAGCCCAGCTGAGGATCTAAAAAGATATACGCAGGAGTCTAATAAAAATGTGTCAATATGGGAATGCAGGCCGCGCTGCTGACCTCTGCCGCACTGACTGTGGAGGTCAATGCCTTGAAGGAGAACCTCGAGCGGTCCGAGAACGAGCTCGGCCGTGCCAAGAAGCAGCTCGAGGAAAAGGAGGGTATGTAATACCGCATGTAAATGTATATAGAAATACTTGGTTGCAAAAAATGACAGGACCAATGTAAATGTTGCAGGGGCCACAGCCGAGGTGGCGGCCATGAAGGAGGTGGTCTCTAGGGCTGAAAATAGTGCAGCCTTGGAGCGCACCAAGCGAGAGAAGCAGGAGGCACGGGTGGCGGAGGTGCGGCAAGAGCTCCACGCTCTCGTGGAAAAACACGAGGGTTTTGAGCGTGACTCGAAGACTCGAGAGTCCGAGCTCGCCTTGGCTCTTGAGAGTGCCAAGACCGCTAAGGCCGAAGCCCAGAAGGCCCTCCAGGAGATGGAGGCGATAAAGAAGATAGCGGCGGGTAAGGCATTCTTTATGCAAAGCAAGAATATAAAAGTTAATTATCTGCTACTTACCCGAATCCGGAGCTCTCCAGGAGCGTTCGCCGATCTGCCCCATAGTGTGTCTGATGCCGCCGCATACTACCGAGCTGAAGAGGGGAGCTCGACGGAAAAAGTGTTCTGGTCTCAGTATGCTGAGGCCGAACATCCGGTGCCCCTGAGCGACCAGCTGAAGCAGCTGGTCGAGCTCCACAAGGTGGCCGAACAGGCCATGAAGGGCCTCATAGCTCGGCTGTGGCCTGGATAAGCCATGCCTGGGAGCTACTTTGGTCTGGTGCGGCGGCTGGTGGACGCGTGTCCGTGGATTGAGGTCGTCAAGCGCTCCGTCTGTATCGAAGGTGCCCGTTGGGCCCTTGCCCATGCTAAGGTGCACTGGGGCAAGCGGGATGCTGAGAAACTTTTGACGTACGCGCCACCGCCGTGCAAGGAGTATCGCACGCCCGAGATGTATTATAAGGGCGTCCTGAAGGGTGCTCGCCGTATAGAGGACGAATTCTCCAAACATGTAATTTTTGAGTAGACTCGCATTTGTTATCCTGTACGCTGGAAACTTTGTTCATGTGCGTTAAGCAACGCTTGTTAATTTAAAATATTACCTTTTGTGCGGCCGTTTATCAAATCTGAGAGATGCAAGTCGTCGGCTTCGACCCCCATGCCACAAGTGCTGGGGTGTTCGGGATAAACCTGGGCACTCTTGTTCCCATTCTTGGGTCCATCTAGGGAGGCGCTCAGCACAATGAACCAGGCCGTCGGACTTATAATGCTTTATCACTCTCACTTAGCCATAGAATTCTATAATTTTAAATTTCGGCGAAGCCCCTAGTATTCGAAAGACCGAGTTCGGGGCGCTATCCACGCCTAGGCCGGATAAGTCCGGTTCCTCGCTCTAAGCGACATAAGTCTTTAAGGACTCCAAAAACCTCATGAACAGCGTCCGGTCTCTCGCACTATCATGACTGTCAGTTTTAGCTTTCTCTACTGAGGTGTTAACCCAGCTCAACTGGGGCACAATCGCAGTAGTTCTCCCAGCACTACCTTAGCCAACATTGCGGAACGTAAGGTACCAAAACATGGGAGCCGGGCAAACCCAACTATTGACCAAAGACATGATTCGGAGCCGATGCATATAGTGCTATAAGTTCGGGGTGCCGCACTCATGAGAGTGTTCAGTCTTCTCACACCATGTTATGGGGTGCTTAAGCCCCTGGTGTATTGGCCGTACCAAAGTGTACAGTTGCAGAATGTCATGACTGAACATATTTGTATATAAAAAAATAGATGAGTACAATAATAGATAAGAGCTATGTATTGTTTATTAAAAAAGGGCTGCTGCGAAAGCAGAACGATACAAGTAGTGCGATAAGCAAGAGATGGGATTATTTGACATGTCCCCCTCCAGGGGCAAGCTGCGGGATTTTAAGTAAAACAGGTATTAAGCTCGTTATAGAGACCACCTGGACATTTGACGCGGCTTGTTTTCTCCCTGGCTGTTGCATCATATGTTCGGCGAGTGTGTTGCCGGACACGCCTTCCAAATAGTTGGGTCCTGAAAGTGTATAAAAAGGAAATGGCGGAATAGGGAGCCCCTTAGTGTGGTTGAGACGCATTCTGGGCGTGCCGTAGTTGTGCCCCTCCCCCTATGCCCATGGTATCTCTAAGGCGTAATTATTATGCGTGGTACCGATATCACCATCTGGCGAGGGCTGGGGTTGGGGCCGCACTGCTATGCTTGCTCGGAACGTGCCATCCGGATTTGTTGTAGGTTACTTCGGGCTCGCTTGACGTTGTCCGGACGTTTGACACCTAGGTTGGAGGATTGCCTTGAGAGGCCACTCTGGACTTCCGCCGCCAGGGCCGCCGTGTGCTCCTCCGTTCGGAGAGAGCGTTCGGTGTTTCCATTTACCATGATGACTCCGTGAGGTCCTGGCATCTTGAGCTTGAGATATGCGTAGTGCGGCACCGCATTGAATTTTGCAAATGCGGTTCGTCCGAGCAAGGCGTGATAACCACTGCAGAATGGGACTATGTCGAAGATTAACTCTTAGCTTCAGAAATTGTCCGGGGATCCGAAGACCACTTCGAGTGTAACCGAGCCTGTACAGCTGGCTTCTACACCTGGTAGGACGCCTTTAAAGGTTGTCTTTATGGGTTTAATCCTTGAGGGATCGATACCCATTTTTCGCACTGTATCCTAATAAAGTAGGTTCAGGCTGCTGCCGCCGTCCATTAGGACTCTAGTGAGGTGAAATCCGTCGATAATTGGGTCTAGGACCAATGCGGCGAATCATCCATGACGGATGCTAGTGGGGTTGTCCCTTCGATCAAAAGTGATCGGGCAGGAGGACCATGGGTTGAACTTTGGGGCGACTGGCTCCAACGCATAGACGTCCTTGAGAGCACGCTTCCGCTCCCTTTTGGGGATGTGGGTTGCGTATATCATGTTCACCGTCTGCACTTGCGGGGGGAATCCCTTCTGTCCTCTGTTGTTCGGCGGCCGGGGCTCCTCCTCGTCATCGCTACGCAGCCCCTTGTCTTTGGTTTCGGCATTTAACTTGCCTGCCTGCTTGAACACCCAACAATCCCTGTTGGTGTGGTTGGCTGGTTGTTCGGGGGTGCCGTGTATCTTGCACGAGCGATTGAGTATCCGGTCTAAGTTGGATGGGCCCAGAGGGTTTCTTTTGAATGGCTTCTTCCACTGACCGGGTTTAGAGCCTCTGAATCCGGCGTTGAATGCCGTATCCTCAGTATTGTCGCAGTTAATGCGGCGCTTGTGTTTGTTGCGACGTGACCTGCCATTGTTGTCCTTGGTATCCGAATTACCAGGGCTCTTGCTTATGTTATTGCTACGAGCTAGCCAGCTGTCTTCACACGCAGAAGCGGGTCATGAGTGTCGTGAGGGCTGCCATAGATTTCGGCTTTTCCTGTCCTAGGTGCCGGGCAAGACATTCATCTCGGATGTTGTGCCTGAAGGTAGCAAGGGCCTCAGCATCCGGACAGTCGACTATTTGATTTTTCTTAGTTAGGAACCGTGTCCAGAATTGCCTGGCTATTTCCTCTGGCTGCTGGATTATGTGGCTTAGGTCATCGGCGTCTGGTGGTCGCACATCAGTGCCCTGGAAGTTGTCAAGGAATGCGGATTCTAGGTCCTCCCTGCAACTAATTGACTCTGCTGGCAGGCTGTTAAGCCAATGTCGAGCTGGTCCTTTAGGCTTGAGCGGGAGGTATTTGATGGCGTGTAGATCATCACCACGGGCCATGTGGATATGAAGGAGATAATCCTCGATCCATACCGCAGGATTTGTTGTGCCATCGTATGATTCGATGTTCACGGGTTTAAAGCCCTCAGGGATTTGATGATCCATTACTTCATCTGTGAAGCATAGTGGGTGTGCGGCGCCCCTGTATTGGGCTATATCACGACCCAGCTCAGATGAGCTTGGTATGTTGTATTCGGCCTGGCCATACATATCATGTCCGGCGTGATGGCTGGCGTCACGTGAAGCGGGGCGCCCATGCGATCCGTAGATCGATCTTGCTTCCCTTGCCTTGTTCTCCAATATATCTCGCAGGTCTGTTGCGTCTCCCCGTACTCTGGTATGTTTTGAGTGGTGCCGGAGTGCGGCTTGGGTCGAGTTCCTGAAGGCCTCTTTGTCGCGGCCACGGGGTGGCCGATCGGGCACATCGTACGCTGGTGATGTAGGTTGAGTTGCTTCCTCCTCAAGTTGGGGTAGCAGCCTGCGCTTTGGGTAGCTCTTGGAGGGGCGCTCGAGTTTATACTCTTCGGCCGCTAGGACTTTGGTCCATCTGTCGGCTAGCAAGTCTTTGTCAGCTCTAGGCTGCTCCTATTTTTTCTTGAGGCTGCTTGCCATGGCCATAAGCCTGCATTTGAAACGCTCTTGTTCAACGGGATCCTCTGGCACGATGAATTCGTCATCGTCGAGGCTTGCCTCGTCTTCGGAGGGAGGCATATATTTGTCGTCCTCAACCTCTCTGTCGGCTGCTCTCTCATGAGGGTTGGCTCCTTCGTCCTCCTGCACTGAATCCTGCTGGAGGGGGTTATCTTCGGCACTGTCCGGTGTGTTGTTATCTCCGGTGCCGGAATCGCCGTTTTTGCTATGGCGGGACTTAGAGCGGCGCCGCTGACGTCGGCGCTTGAGTTGCATCTTGGAGGGGTCATCCTTCGTTTTTTCCTCGCCATCCCCTGCTTTGGGGGTGTCCACCATGTATATGTCATATGACGAGGTGGCTTTCCAGTTCACTATAGGTGCTGGTTCTTGGTCGTCTCCTGCATCGGCGTCCATACCGTCGATGTCTTCGGACTCAAAGTCGAGCATGTCAGTTAAATCGTCGACAATGGCTACGAGGTGGGTGGTGGGTGGGCCTCGAATTTCTTCGTCGTCCGCATCCCAACCATGCTGACCGTAATCCGGCCAGGGCTCTCCTGACAAAGAGAGAGACTTTAGTGAATTCAGGATATCGCCAAAGGGCGAGTACTAAAAGACGTCCGCGGCGGTGAACTCCATGATCGGAGCCCAATCGGGTTCGATCGGAAGGGGTGCGGAAGATTCAGAGTCTGGAACGGAGTCCGGCACCTTGGAGTCACGGGCCTTGCAAAGGACTAGGCTAGTATTCGGCTCTATCACCGTAGAGATTGCGGCTCCTGGGGCGGCGTCTAACCGTCCGTCCATGGTTAGCGCAGTCGGCTCCGGGCTAATGGTCAGAGCGGACACCTGAGCGGCGCTCTGGGCGCTGTTCGGCGGCAGAGCTAGATCATGCCCATCGAGACAGTGCGGCCCGCTCGGTCATGGCTCGAAACCGTTGAAGATCAAGTCCCCGCGAATGTCGGCCGTGTAGTTTAAGCTTCCAAACCTGACCTGATGGCCAGGGGCGTAGCTTTCGATCTGCTCCAGATGGCCAAGCGAGTTGGCCCACAGTGCAAAGCCGCCGAATACGAAGATCTTTCCGGGGAGAAAAGTCTCACCCTGGACCGTGTCGTGATTTATGATCGAAGAAGCCATCGGGCCTAAAGGTGACGACACAGAGGAACTCTCAATGGAAGCACCAATGTCGGTGTCAAAACCGGCGGATCTCGGGTAGGGGGTCCCGAACTGTGCGTCTAGGCGGATGGTAACAAGAGACAAGGGACATGATGTTTTTACCCAGGTTCGGGCCCTCTCGATGGAGGTAAAAGCCTACTCCTGCTTGATTAATATTGATGATATGGGTAGTACAAGAGTGGATCTACCACGAGATCAGAGAGGCTAAACCCTAGAAGCTAGCCTATGGTATGATTGTTGTTCGTCCTACGGACTAAAACTCTCTGGTTTATATAGACACCGGAGAGGGCTAGGGTTACACAGAGTCGGTTACAATGGGAGGAGATCTTCATATCGTATCGCCAAGCTTGGCTTCCACGCCAAGGAAAGTCCCATCCGGACACGGGACGGAGTCTTCAATCTTGTATCTTCATAGTCTGGGAGTCCGGCCATCCGGACACCCCCTAATCCAGGAATCCCTCACCTGGGATGGTGGTTCATTGCGAGCGAGGTCATCAACTCCAGAGCTACGTTTACCGTCTCCATCTGCTGACACTGCACCCTTTATAGCGCTGTAACATGTCGTGCATACCCGCGAAGAAAGCTGGCGTGACTTCTCTCTTTTCTTTGCTGCTTCTCTTTCGGCAGACTCTGAAATACCCTTGCATAAAAACACAATAGTGAGAGTATGGGTGAAGTGTGTGCAGAACTAGTGCACTGTAAAAGTAGCAGATAGCAGGTGGCTGAAAATTAAATGACACGAGACATATGATAGCTCTACAACATTGCATGGCAAACAAAATTAGATTCTACTCCATATGATTTTGTAATATGAGCACAGGAAATGCAGGTACTCCTCCAGCACACCACCACATGTTCTCATATCTAAGATAACAGTCGACTGAAAATAAATAGGTCAATCGATTTTTTTAATGAACCGTCCGATCTATAAGGAACAGGCAGATGGCCTTCATCTACCTCCCGCCAGTCACTGTCGACGATCTTTCTCGAACCGCCAGCAACCACCGGCCCAGACCCCTGCCTCCGCCGCCCCGCCCTCCCCTCGACCTCACACCACCGCCATGCTTGGCAGCGCCCCCAGGCCATCCCTTTAATCTCGGCCAACCTCCAGATCGGGTGCCAGTAGCTCTAGGCCGCACGTACCTAAGATAAACACCAAGGCGTTGCTTCCCCAGTGTAATAGGCGTACTAGCGCCTGTTACACCGGGGAATGCTTCCGTTAATTGGGAATCAACTGGCCAGAATTTGAAATTCAGTGGGGCAATGAACCTCTAGCTAAGGTGAAATAGTATATGAGCAGAAACCTTGTGCATCGCGAGTTACTAGGAACATCTAGTATCAAGAAGAAGCAGTCAACTAGTGTCTTCTGTGGGATGAATACCGTGCAAGCAGAGACGTAAGATTTGCATGAATAAGGGAAGAGGAGTACCTTTTTCGGTTGCCGGTGTGGTCACCTCCATAGGTCACGCTGATCTTCTTCTTTTTACCGGGGAAACCGATGTTCTGGAGGGTGCAGGCTTGGACGAACCCATGGCCAAATTGTTGACTGTGTTGCAGTGGCCGTATGTCGGCGGAGGGGAAGCAGATCCGACACGGCGAAGGACGGTGTAGTAGAAACGACTCTGGTGCGGTGGAGGGTGGCGAAGTTGGAGCGGCAGCGGTGAGGCGTAGGACGGCGTGGTTGAACTGGCTCGGGTACGGATGGCTCGGCCTCGGCTTCAACTACTAGCCGTGGAGGGCGTTCCGATTGAGGTTGCGGTGGATGACGACGTTGGGGTATCGGCTCCGGCGTGATGGAGGAGGGCGGCGGTTGATGGGTGGGATGGGGTGGCAGACGGAGGACGCTGGGGTTTCGCGGCTGGTGGAGTGGTAGTTTTGGCGCCCACAGAGTACAAATGGGGAATCATACTGGTGGGGGGAACCATGTTTCGGTCTGGGACGCGCTTGTTTTTGGCTTTTTTGAACAGAAGATGGGACGCGCTTGTTTGAAATTTGGGGACAGTACAAACTTTGCCCCCCTCTTAAATTTCGGACCTACTGCAGGTCAGGGGTAGGATGGTAATCCCAGCTGTCCCAAATAGTGGGCGGGAGCGATTTCAGCCACGCGCATGTGTGCTTAGGCGGCCATTGCGTATGAATCTTTCGCGGAGGTGGTTGCGTGGCGTCTAGATGAAGCTACAAACCTACCCCGGTTTAGACCTTTGGACGTCGGGCCGGTAGGTTTTAGAGGTCGGAGTTATTAGAAAAGTAATTTCCTTGTACTACCAAACATTGGTCTCACGCGGTTTCGGGCGAGTAGAGGCTCTTTTGGCACTTTGTTCGAAATTTTGAAACACAAGCATTCACGTTTAGAGCACTCTTGAACTATGAGGATTGACCTTAATAGACAATGTTATATTTGAACTTGTATGTTTGAAAATCTCATTAAATTATCCGCTTCTTTTTGAAATTTTGACACTTGAAAATCCTATAACTACGATTATTTTGGAATGGAGGAGCTAAATTTGAATCTATTTTGTACACGACTACATATGCTATTATGTACAAAATCAGAGCAAAGATTGGTGCCCCCATAATTTAGGTATGGTTTACAAATGCCATGATATCAAATTCAAATAATTGAATGGACTTCATGTTGAATTCAATTTTTTTAAACCACCTTAAGTTGAATTCAAATGTATGCTAGTTCATAGGTAGCTATTTATAATGTTCACTGTGTAACTTTCATATGTATAATGTGCTTTACACACACAACATGAACTATACTCACGTTTATACTCGATTGCTAAAGCGATGCATTGTCTGGAGTTCAAAATAGTAACTATGTGGATCAATTGTGTCGAATAATAACATAGACATGCTCAAATTCTATAGAATCTAGATATCTGATGGATCAATGACCGCTCCTTACGGGAATTGCAAATATCATGATCCCATCCTAATATTTGGATACAATTTATATCTTTAATCAATGTGTACATCAGTCTTTTACGTGTAGTTTCACTCTCCATCAGTGGTCTCTCACACATGCTCACACACTCTCTCCCGAGGTGTCTTTCTCGCACACATGCTCTAGATATAACCCTCCCTCCCTCTCGTAAGCATTTACAACTATTTTCACGAACCTTTATCACAAGCACTCTTCCTCTCGCAAACATACACACGCACAATCCCCATCGACCCTTTCTATATACATGGACCTGCCTACGTGTCTCATGTATGCACATTATATTTAGGCCTATCTCTCACGCATTGCCTCACACCTCTTGGCGGTGTCAAAACCGGCGGATCTCGGGTAGGGGGTCCCGAACTGTGCGTCTAGGCGGATGGTAACAGGAGACAAGGGACACGATGTTTTTACCCAGGTTCGGGCCCTCTCGGTGGAGGTAAAACCCTACTCCTGCTTGATTAATATTGATGATATGGGTAGTACAAGAGTTGATCTACCACGAGATCAGAGAGGCTAAACCCTAGAAGCTAACCTATGGTATGATTGTCGTCCGTCCTACGGACTAAAACTCTCTGGTTTATATAGACACCGGAGAGGGCTAGGGTTACACAGAGTCGGTTACAATGAGAGGATATCTTCATAATGTATCGCCAAGCTTAACTTCCACGCCAAGGAAAGTCCCATCCGGACATGGGACAGAGTCTTCAATCCTGTATCTTCATAGTCCGGGAGTCCGGCCAAAGGTCATAGTCCGGCCATCCGGACACCCCCTAATCCAGGACTCCCTCAGTAGCCCCCGAACCAGGATTCAATGATGATAAGTCCGGCGCGCAAGTTTGTCTTCGGCATTGCAAGGCGGGTTCTTCTCCAAATTCCATATACCTGTCGAATAGTGTCCGGCTTCTAGTGCGTGCTGCTCTCCTCGGCTTCTGCGCCCCATAATGACCATCTTCCACGTGTCAAACCAATGTGAAAAGCCAGGGTTTTTTTACATTTACCCTCCTAGTGGCGTTAATGAGCCGCCCATAATAGAGACGAGGATTTAGATCCAATTCACACCACCTTTCCTCCGCGAGTATCCATCAGAGCGCTTTCGACAGAGATCCATTCCGCCATGGCCGGTCGGAGCAGCTCCTCCTCTCGCCTCTCCAGCCCTCGGCCTGGAGATTGGGAGCGGTGTTCCGTCCCTCATAGCAAGCTAGTAGTGCTTCAGTCCGAGGGGCTCCTCCCCCCAGCATATATGGTCCCAGTTGGAGCCAAGGTAGTCAGAGTCGGGTTTCGGAGTCGGATCGGTTTTCCTCGGACAGAATCGAGTCGTAAGATCGAGTCGTGGAATCGAGGATTCTACTTGATTTACTCAAATAAGATATTTCGTATGCACACAAGATATTTATATGGGTTCTACAGAGTTTTGACACGAATTATGGAGCAAAGAACATACACATCAATACTAGTTGTATTCCACTTCTTTTTATGGCTAACCTACCATCTAGCTCGCATGTATGGAACATATATTAGAGGGAAATATGTAGAACATTTAAACCTTCAATGCACGAAATATACTTATGTTCTTTTTAGAGTGCGGGAATAGTCGATCACTTGTCTATCTGACCTACAGTGCTAAACCTTGAAGGGTCTTGATCTCCTTCTCTGATCAATTTTGAAGCATCCTCCTTTTCACGCCAATTCCATATGTCAACCAGCCTAATCCTCAATTTCGATCTTGGGTTTCTGAGAGCTAGATCAAAGGTGTCTACGGCTGAGCGTTTGGACTTGGGAGGGGAATAAAGGTCCATGAGGTATATGAAAAGGGGTTTGGATGATGGCATACTATTTTGCTACAACTAAACAAACGGCTTAGGTGAGTTAGTAGAATCGGATATAGTCCATAGCATAGTCGGGATTCTTTGATTTGGATCGCGACCCAACATGGATTCTACCTAATCCGGATTCATAGTGGGATTTGGATCGACATGCTTCTGTAGTGTCGTGAAGTCGTAGGATTCTAGCAGTCGAATCGGGATTCTGACTACCTTGGTTGGAGCCGGGATTGCCACCTATAGCGGCGGAGAGCAGGTGGAGAGCGTCCCCAATCCCTCTCAAGGAGAGAGGGTATGCCTAGTCCCTTATTTAATAACAGGACTCGGATTTCCAATTCATCCGTTTCTCCAAGGGTTGCTGGAGTTCTATGGCCTCCAACTACACAACCTCACGCTGCCTCCATTCTGCATGTTGCGGGCTTCGTGGCCCTCTGCGAGCTGTTTTTGGGCATCGAGGCCCATTTCGCGCTGTGGAAGAGGTTGTTCTGCCTTGTGCCCCGCTCTCAGGAGGGGTCAATTTATCAAGTGGGCGGCGCCGAACTATGGCGCATTGCCGGGACAGGATATCTATCCTGTACCCCAAAGAAGGCGTCCGAGGACTGGCCTTCGGAATGGTTTTATATGGACGACGTCCCCCTGCCGGACCCTGTTCGGATCGGCCTTCCAGAGTTTAATAATGCTTCGTTGAAGAAACGCCTGAGCTGGCGCCCACGAAACCCTCAGAGGGAAACTGATAGGGACGTCCTTTACCTGATGAGCCGGATAAGATTGTTGGCTCATTCCGAATTAACCATGATCGAGGTCATGGCCACATGCACTACGCGGGGGGTGCAACCGCTTCAGTACAGAGGCCACCCCATGTGGGATTTCAACAGGGAGGACGACGCCACCCAGTGCGGTCGCAAGGGTTCGGATTCGGCTGTCATTCTAACGAAGATCTTGTCCGCTTTGTACAAGGGAGAAGAAGAGGAATTCCTCCGGGTCAACCCACGGGGCGGATTCTCCATGTACAGTCCTCTAAGCTGGGTGAGCGAACATTTTCACTTGCCTATCCGCTTTCGAAATCCCCATGATTGAGTACTTAGTCTAGCAATGTTAACGCAGGAGCTGCACCAGACTGTGAAGGAGATAAACATCCCTCCTCCACAACCCGAGGACCCAGAACGGTCTCTCGATCCGGACTCCCAAGAGGACCCGGACTTATGTGTGGAGTTAATTGATGGGGTGTTTCATCAATTGAGTAAGGACAACACCTTAGTGGCCATTACGACTGACTATCCCGGACTACTTCCAGCCTCAAAGGTAACCGAGACCGAAGTCCCAGTACTTTCAAGGAGATCCATCCATGCTTTATCTTGAATGCCATAAACTAATAGTGTTTCGTTTCACAGGGGAAATCCTCGAGGCGGAAGGCCGACCCCGCGGTGGGCAGCCAACAAGGGCCGCTGAAGCCAGGCAGGCCAAAAAGAAGTGCGGACCAGATCGAGATTCTGGAGCAACAGTATGGCGTGCGAATTTAACGCCTAGGGTTTATGCCCTCAAGTCATACTAACGCTCATGCTTTTCTTAGAAAGAAGAGAGCCCGCCGGACTATATCCACTGGCCAGGGTTCAAGGCCGGGTCCGGAAGCGGAGGCGGACACGGGGCGCGCCTCGGGCGTTCCTCCAACAGAGGACGCAGACGGGCTATCTGCCACCAATTCAGAGGTGGAGAGTGCCATGAACCACAGGCGTTGCCGGACTGTTCTTCGTGACGCATGTTTTTCCCCAGAGGTGTTGGACGCCTTTAATACAGGATATGCATACCTCCGTGCCGCTCAAAATGGTCTAGCCAGAGCCACAGAGCAGTATGTAAAAGACATACGGGTGAGTAAAATTGAAGGTTATATATGTCAGTAGCCCCCGAGACATGAAATAGTTAAGATAACTGTTTTAAGGATCATATGTTATGCAGGGTCTTACAAAGAAGAACACGCAACTGTCCCAGGAGCTTGAAGAGTGCAAGGCCCAACTCGAGGCCGCACTGGCCGCTTCAGATAATGCCAAGGGGACCCCCTCAGGTAATATATGCTTCAAAAGATAATTCCATTGTGAAGTGCGGCATGTGTGCAACTTTGACGATAATAGTGCAGATGGGGCCGGAGTAAATCCGGACAAGCAACAACTCCTACGCCAACTAAAGGCTGGCGAGAGCATGCTGACGAGGGTGAGGCAAGAGAAGAACAAACTTCAAGACACCAATACCCAGCTGGGCGACGAACTAAAGGATGTTCGTATTTAGCTGTCTGCTTCCGTAAAGGAGAATCGGCGACTTCGACGCGGCATTTTTAGTAAGTTCTTGAACGAATCTTCGAAAAAAAGAATTTGACGAGGAAGTCGATTGACAGAGCTATGTCTGTAGGTCTGCTGACAGGTCGTCCTGTGTAGGAAATGTCTGGTTCAACGGGGGACCTTCTTCCCGAGCTGTTGCAACTGCACGAACGAGTTCGGCAGGCAATGCAGGGTGTCGTCCAGGCTATGTGGCCATCCCTCTCCATGCTCGAAGGCCTTGGGGAGCTTGCAAAGAAGCTGGAGGGAGTGCGGTAGCGCTTCCGGTTGTGGAAGATATCGGCCTGCCGTCAAGGTGCCAGGGAGGCCTAGGCCATGGTGAAGACTCGGTACACGAAGGCTGACCCAAACCACATGGCCGAGGTCGGCCCTATGGGTCCTGACGGAAAGGAGATCCCTGTCAGCTTAGTATATGGCCAGGTAGAGCTAGCTGCAAAGTATTCTCAACAGGACTGTAAATTAGATCGCCTGTTGGATGGTATTGAAGAAGAATATACCGAGTCGGATTGACTCTGTAATTTAAAATGACATGAAAAATGCCTTCTAGCCGGATTGTAGATCGTTTGTCATCGCGGACCTTTTCGCTTCGACCTCTGGACCCTATAGTCCGGAGTGTGTCCGAATACCCTCTCGATTATGTAAGAACTGGGGCATGCATGGAGATAAGGCGTAGGGGTCATAATTGCTTTAGCAGACAAGTACCCAACTAGTTATATTCCAGGGAGAATAGTTCCGTTAGGGGTCCCTTTCCCTGGGAGGCATGCCCTAAAGTGCATGTCCGAACTGCTAAAAAGAGCAGAAAAGCATCTGGGGGCAGATAGATAAACAAGAAAAATCATCTTTTAGTTCACTGACCGAATATTCCCTTAAGAACTCTAGCTTTCGGCTTCACCCAGTCTAAGGTACACATCCGACAGACCTGGCAGTAACAATCGCAGAGGTGCTCCCTTTACCACCTAGCCGAACGAACGGGAACATAGGGGTAAGCACAGGAGCCAGGCAACCCAGCTTGGCCAAAACTTAAGTCATATCGATGCATATAATTGTGTATAAAAGGTTCATGCGGAAGTGTCACACATGTTTTGGGCATGAGGCCCATTTATATAAACTTCTGGTAAAGAAGACCCCAGGTATGATGAGCGCGGGTGGCGCATCAAGTATGTGCGAACAATGCACAGGCAAGCCCCTAAGGGCTTGGGAGAAAAAAGGTAGAGAGAAGGAGAGAAATGCCAGACAGCTAATGTGAAAAAATAAATAAAAAAGGGACAAAGGAAGGAGACGAACACGGAGTCCGGTGCTAGGAGTAGAATCTTTGTAGGCGTGCTGCGTTCCATGGGTTCGGCTCGAGTCGGTTGTCTGATGCGTTTCGCAGACGGTATGCTTCACCAGTCAGTACTTGGTCGATTATGAAGGGACCCTCCCATTTGGGCTTTAGTTTGTCCTTTTTCTTGTCCGGCGGGCGTAGAACTAGTTCGCCAACGTTATAAGTTTTGGCCCGTACTTCTCTGCTTTGATATCTCCGAGCCTGCTGTTGATAGAATGCGGAACGGGCTTTTGCCATGTCGTGCTCCTCCTCCAATGCATCCAAGCTGTCCTGCCAATCGAGCTCGGCTTCTCTTTCTTCCTACATGCGCACTTGAGCTGAGTCATGAATTATGTCGCAGGGCAGAACTGCCTTTTCGCCGTATACCATAAAAAATGGTGTGAATCCGGTAGTGCGATTCGGCATGGTCTGCAGCCCCCAGAGTACGGAGTCAAGCTCCTCTACCCAGTGCGTGTTGGATTCCTTGAGGGATCGCACTAGTCTGGGTTTGACGCCGCTCATGATAAGACCGTTGGCTCGTTTGACTTGACCGTTAGTTTGTGGGTGATAGACAGAAGCGTAATCGAGCTTGATGCCCATGTTTTTGCACCAGAGTTTAACTTCGTCGGCCGTAAAGTTTGTGTCGTTGTCAGTTATGATGCTGTGGGGGACACTATAACGGTGTACAACCCCGGATATGAAGTCTATCACCGGTCCGGACTCGGCCATCTTTACAGGCTTGGCCTCTATCCATTTGGTGAATTTGTCCACCATGACGAGTAGATATTTTTTCTTGTGGGTTCCTCCTTTAAGGGGTCCAACCATGTCAAGCCCCCAGACCGCAAAAGGCCACGTAATGGGTATGGTTTGTAGGGCGGTAGGCGGCATGTGGCTTTGATTAGCGAATAATTGGCAACCGACGCATCGCTGCACTAAGTCCTGAGCGTCTGCCCGGGCCGTCGGCCAGTAAAATCCGATACGGAAGGCCTTGCTTACAAGGGCCCGGGCTGCGGCGTGGTGCCCGCCGAGTCCGGCATGAATTTCAGCCAGAAGATTTCACCCTTCTTCTTCGGAGATACACCTTTGAAGGACTCCGGTTGTGCTCTTCTTATAAAGCTCTCCCTCATGGACTTTGTAGGCCTTAGATCGCCGCACTATGCAGCAGGCCTTGTTTTGGTCCTCGGGAAGTTACTACCTAGTTAGGTAGGCTAGGAATGGTTCTGTCCATGGGGCAATGACTACCATTATTGTGTGGGCTGACAGTGTTGTTTCGTTGGCAGAGCCACCAACTGTGTCAGAATGTTCGGTGAGGGGTAGTGTGGTTGTGTCCGGGCTGTTGTTTCCGGACTCCCCGTCCCATGATACAGATGGCTTGAAAAGCCTCTCTAGGAAGATGTTGGGAGGGACGGCATCACGCTTTGCACCGATGCGTGCCAACACGTCTGCTGCCTGGTTGTTCTCCCGGGCTATATGGTGAAATTCGAGCCCCTCAAACCGAGCTGGCATCTTTAAGACGGCGTTGCGATAAACTGCCATTTTCGGATCCTTGGCGTCAAAGTCTCCATTTATATGGGATACCGTGAGGTTTGAATCCCCGCGGACCTCTAGGCGCTGAATGCCCATGGAGACTGCCATCCAGAGGCCATGTAAAAGGGCCTCATATTCGGCTACGTTTGTTGGAGTCCGTGTACATTATCTGTAGTACGTATTGGACTGTATCTCCTGTAGGGGACGTCAGAACGACGCTAGCCCCCAGGCCAGCCAACATTTTGGAGCTACCAAAGTGCATGATCCAGTTGGAATATGCGCCATACTCTTTAGGGAGCTCGTCTTCGGTCCATTCGGCGATGAAGTCAGGCAATACCTGCGATTTGATAGCTCGCCATGGCTTGTAAGTTATGTCGAACGGGAGGAGCTCAATGGCCCATTTGGCAATCCGGCCCGTTGTGTCGCAGTTGTTTATAATATCATTAAGAGGTACTTCGGATGCCACTGTTATTGAGCACTCTTGGAAATAGTGTCGCAGCTTCCGGGATGCCATGAACACCGCGTATGCTATCTTTTGATAATGCGGGTACCGTGACTTGCATGGAGTTAGGACAGTGGACACGTAGTAAACTGGTTTTTGGAGAGGGAACTTGTGTTCGTTCGTTTCTCGTTCGACAACGTGCACCCCGCTTACCACTTGATGGGTTGCCACGATGTATAATAGCATTGGTTCACCCGTGTTGGGAGTGGCCAGGACCGGATTTGTTGCCAGTATGGCTTTGATTTCTTCGAGTCCGGCCGTGGCGGCATCCGTCCACTCGAAGTGTTCGGTGCGCCGCAGGATGCGATAAATGGGTAATGCCTTTTCTCCTAAGCGGGAGATAAAGCGGCTTAGAGCCGCCATGCATCCAGTCAATTTTTGTATTTGCTTGAGGTCTTTTGGGATATCCAATTGTGACAGAGCTCGGATCTTGGCTGGATTTGCCTCGATTCCTCTACCGGATACAATGAAGCCCAAGAGCTTTCCGGCTGGTACGCCGAAAACGCATTTTTCTGGGTTGAGCTTAATGTCATATGCTCGGAGATTGTCGAACGTGAGCCTCAAGTCGTCTACTAGAGTTTCGACATGCTTGGATTTGATGACCACGTCATCTACGTACGCTTCAACTGTTTTGCCAGTCTGGTTGGCCAGACATGCCTGAATCATGCGCTGATATGTCGTGCCGGCGTTTTTGAGCCTGAAGGGCATCGTGTTAAAGCAGAATGGGCCATATGGGGTGATGAATGCCGTTGCGTCTTGGTCTGACTCTGCCATCTTGATTTGGTGGTAGCCAGAGCATGCATCAAGGAAACACAATGAATCGTGTCCTGTAGTGGCATCAATGATTTGATCAAATCGGGGGAGGGCGAAGGGATCCTTTGGGCAGGCCTTATTTAGGTCTTTGAAATCGACGCATAGGCGCCAGGATTTGTCCTTCTTTGGTACCATCACCAGGTTTGCTAGCCAGTCCGGATGTTTTATATCTCTAATGAATCCGGCTTCCAGTAGTTTTGCTAGCTCCTCTCCCATGGCTTGTCTCTTGGGTTCGGAGAAACACCGAAGAGTCTGCTTAACGGGCTTGAACCCTTTTAGGATGTTCAAGCTGTGCTCGGCCAGCCTGCGTGGGATTCCTGGCATGTCTGAAGGGTGCCAGGCGAAAATGTCCCAATTTTCTTGCAGGAATTCTCTGAGTGCGGCATCTACATCAGGTTTTAGTTGTGCCCTGATGGAGGCCGTTTTTTGGTGTCCATTGGATGGACTTGGAACTTGACTATTTCGTCTGCCGGCTTGAAGGAGGTGGACTTGGATCTCTTGTCGAGTATTACGTTGTCTCTGTCCACCATGGAGCGCAACACAGTTATTTCCTCAGCCGCCAGGGCTTCGGATAATGCCTCGAGGGCCAGTGCAGCTGCCTTGTTTTCGGCGCGGAGCGCTGTGTCCGGATCACTAGCAAGAGTGATAATTCCGTTGGGTCCGGGCATTTTGAGCTTCATGTACCCGTAATGGGGTATGGCTTGAAAAATTGTGAATGCTTCTCGCCCTAACAGAGCGTGGTATCCGCTGCTGAATGGGGCCACTTGAAATGTGACCTCCTCGGATCTATAATTATCCGGCGTGCCGAACACCACGTCCAGTGTGATTTTCCCTGAACAGCATGCTTCCTGGCTGGGGATTATTCCTCTAAAGGTTGTGTTGCTTCGCTCAATGCGGCTCCAGTCTATTTCCATTTTTCGCAGTGTTTCCTCATCGATGAGGTTCAATCCGCTGCCACCATCCATGAGTACCTTCATATGCCGGAAGCTGTCCAATATCGGACCGTGGACCAATGCAGCTGGTGCTCGGGCTGGCCGGAATTTAGGTTCGTCACTGGCATTAAAAGTAATAGCCGTGTCACTCCATGGATTTATTGTTGCTACTAGGTAGACTTCGGCAAGGCTGCGGAGCATTCGCTTCCTCACATTGTTTGATGCAAAACTCTCGAAGACTGTTGACACCGTACTAGCGTTTCTGGGGTGGTGCTCTGCGGATTCTGGAGTTAGAAGCTCCTCGCCATTCCTGGCCACCTGCCGGATTATCCAACATGCTCTAAGGCTGTGAGTTGGTGCGACTTCCCCTGAACTATGAATTTTACAGGGTCCATTGAGCCATCCCTCCAGTACGGTCCCATACCCTATAGAGGGTTTTTGTTTTTTGCTGTTTGGCTCAGGTGCCTGGCGATAATGCACCCTTTTGTTTCGGATTGGGATTGTATTTGGGGTCGGATTGTCCCAGAATTTTGTTTCGGTTTTCCGAACGCTTTCTGTCGCACAGTACTTTTGAACTATGGATGTCAAGTCGGCAAAGCGTGTAATTTCGCGGCGACTTATGGCGTTGAGGATTCCGATGTCGGTGCAGTTGTTACAGAAGAACGAAATTGCGTCGTTCTCACGGCAGTCCTTTATCCTATTCATAACCAGGAGGAATCTGGCCCAGTAGTGATGTACAGTTTCCGGGCTCTTGTCATATTTGGGATAAGTCCCTTATATTTGGGTGGGCGGGTGGATTTAAATCCGGAACCTCGCCCGATCTAAGACTCATGGGCCAAGAGAATTCCGAATTCGGAAGCTTGTTTTCTTGGACGTTGTTCAATGAATCCGGCATGCCGCCTGACTTTTGGTTCAGGGCTTGGGCGACGTCGTCCCCTCCGCGAAAGTCCGGCCTGGAGGGGTCGGGAATCCGGACACATCTGGTCCTTAGGATGGGTGGGGATTCGCCACATTGTTATTCCACCACTTCAACATGGTGGGTGACCTGGGGACAGCCGATCTCTCTCTGATCGGGTTTAAGCCCAATCTGGCCGTAATCTATAGCGACTCGCAGGGCGGTGATGCGATCCAAGAGCTCGTTTAGGGAAGAGAGCTCCATCGGATCTAACTGCTCGGCGAGTTCCGAGCTGATCTGAAGATTGCTTTCGATGACCCGAGAGGTCATCGCCGGCGCGGCGGCCGAACAGGCGGTCATCAAAAAACTGCCTAGCCGGAGAGTTTAGCCGACAACCAAAGCTCCTTTAGCTACAGTGTCGTCTTTAAAGACGGGGTGCGGCATCCTTCCTGTCAATGACGACACAGAGGAACTCTCAATCAAAGCACCAATGTCGGTGTCAAAACCGGCGGATCTCGGGTAGGGGGTCCCGAACTGTGCGTCTAGGCGGATGGTAACAGGAGACAAGGGACACGATGTTTTTACCCAGGTTCATGCCCTCTCGGTGGAGGTAAAACCCTACTCCTGCTTGATTAATATTCATGATATGGGTAGTACAAGAGTTGATCTACCACGAGATTAGAGAGGCTAAACCCTAGAAGCTAACCTATGGTATGATTGTTGTCCGTCCTACAGACTAAAACTCTCCGGTTTATATAGACACCGGAGAAGGCTACGGTTACACAGAGTCGGTTACAATGGGAGGAGATCTTCATATCGTATCGCCAAGCTTGCCTTCCACGCCAAGGAAAGTCCCATCCGGACACGGGACGGAGTCTTCAATCTTGTATCTTCATAGTCCGGGAGTCCGGCCAAAGGTCATAGTACGGCCATCCGGACACCCCCTAATCCAGGACTCCCTCACCTCTCTTCCTAATCGACGAGTATGATTCTAGCAGAGCATTCTGTAGGATGCCCCTTAAAATTAGGTTGGATGAATAGTAATATCAGAGATAAAGGGGTGACCTTAGTCCGAGAACCTAGAGTTACAAATCCTAGCCAGCTTGGTTAGTGGACACAGAGTCCTTCACAATTCTGCTATCTTTGTCTTGTACGACTAGTCATCCATGGGTCTTCCTAAATGCGTCATGTGTAGACCAATGTGGTGCAGTACGGAGCCGAACGAAGGGCCTCACCTCAACCCACTGGACCTCACTCGATGACACACCCTCTACCCCAACGTCTCATTATCTTCTCACGCCCACACATACCAACACAAACACCACACACACAGAAAATTTCTCCTGGTGCCTCTATTCCCTCCCCCTTGCATATACACACTCAAGGGAATGGAATCTCTCGTCGTGACGTCATATTCGTCTCTCTCTCTAGACCACTCTCATTTCTCGTGCTATCTCTCCCACACCCCCCCGTCGGCCCCTCTATCCATGCCTCTCTCGAATACGTAATACACACACATACCTCTCTAGGCCCCGCCAAATGCATCAACTACACATTCACACATGTTACATGACGTACCCCATTGATCTAAAAAGCCATCTCTTCACGTTTATTTCGCATACAACATTCCTTTTGAATAAAGTGTGGCCAAAAAATTATTTTAGAGTTTCTACATATATACAACATTACAAAGTTATATGGAGGAGTACGAATGCTAATTTGCATTGCATGGTGCCCACAATGATATTTATTGCGCACTATGAATTTGTATATTTTTATACTATATATAAAGTTAGTCATAATAAAGAGAAACGAAGAGCATCTCTCTCTACATCGCATACCCCCCCTGTACGCCCCTTTCACGTATGCACACAAAACTATCTCCAGGTCCTCTAAAAGTAAGCCCCCAGAAAATTCACGCATATTTCATCTTTCTCTCGCGATATATGCAATGAAGATCATTGTATTTGAAGCAAAAGCACAATACGTACATTGGACTTCTGAATCCACTCATTACGGTCACCATTTACGTTTAGTGGTTATTATACAGTCACGGGCTCACCGTACAACTTTGTATTTGCTCATGACATGACTAGTTGACCAGTTAAACGCTCCACGTGGCACCTCCAGTGTTGCATCAAATGATCTCACTACCATCATGCCCACCTGTCGACTTGTATATACTCTACATCTACACTCTTATAAAATACATAAAATACGCTCTTATAAAAAACAGAGTTGGTGATGATGGTGTGCTTGCCATCCTGCAATATAGGCCGTCCGATTTATATCTGACGGATAGGAAAGAAACTATGGCAATTTTGCAGAAAGGTAACCACACACCTCTCCACATTTGCAAATAAGGACTTCCCTCGTTCATCCTTTTGTCTCACAAGATAAACAAGTCATACAAATGCATCTTGATGTTACGTGCAACGCATGGGCATCTTGCTAGTAAGAATGAAAACAAATGACAAAAAAATATTTGGACGGTGGTTCGAAGTCATGACCGCGGGCTCAACGGACAAGGTGGCCTTGTATTGGTATGCTGAGCCGTCTGTTTTAACATACAGGAGCTAGTGTGGTGATTATACACACACGGACGCATGCACTCGAACTGCATCCACACAACACTCACACAAACACATGCACCCACGCACGCATGCAACACTCACACGTACACACGTATCCACACATGCACGCAACACTCACATGCACACACGCACACATGCATGCACACACCAGTACACCACACGACCAACACACACTCTCACGCTCAAGTGCTCAACCTACATGTGCATGCGCACACATCAGGCCCTAACAGACACATACACAACTAGGTGATTCCCGCACACGGGTTGGAGCCTTGTCGCGCCTGCGTAAATTTGTGTTTATCTGACCTTTCCCTATGCGAACTGACAGGTGGGACCCACAAGGAACATGGTCAATTTAACTAGTCAACATGGCGCCACGCAGACTATTTGGCCGGTCAACAGAGTGCAATCCGATGTTGAACCGTGATCAAGTGACCGTATAATCACCGCAAAACGTATATAGTGACCGTAATCAGCTTATTCTAAAGTTCGGCGACCGTATTACGCTTTTCTCTCTATAGGCCCTCCGAAACTACATCTCTACACGTTCTCGCATGTTACAGCACTACTACTACACTCTAACACAATAAATCATATGTGTTTTTAGTTTTACTAGATACCATATTGTTACTTATAATTATTCAGTTTGCATAAATTAAAATTGCCTTTGAAATGTATGGCCAGTATCATCTACCGCGCTGGAAAAATCCCGCCCTTTCCTGTTTAATCGGGTTTGTATCGATGGATCGTCCGAAACAGCAAAACTATAGTACTATACAGTACAAGGGACAATTCACTGGGTCGTTGTGTCATCTACTCCTCCGTCTTAAGAGTGGAGCACTCGCTTTGATCAATATTCTAGTCCCTTTCGCTGACATGCGGGACATCAAGCTACCGGGTCCACGTGCCATACCGGAATACAGTGCAGAGCAGCCGGGGTGAAGCACCCCAGTCATGGCGCCGGCGTAGTAATGAGCAATGAGGCGTCAAATCACAAAGTTGCACCTTTCCCGTAGTTAATTTGGAGGGACGAAGTAATAATGCTAAAAAAAAGAAGTTGGAGGGATGAAGCAACCATCATTTCACTCGTTGATGAATCCGCTTCTCCCTCATCTTCTTCAACTTAACCACATGTTGCTTCTTCCATTGTTCTGCCTCATGTGGTACACGGATCAGCTTGGTAAAGCACTGACACGTGGGACCGCATGTTAGCAAACCGCCAGGACAACATCCTCCGAAAATAAGAAACCTCCCCCGCCATCCACGCGGCAAAATCACCTCCTTTTTACTAATCTTGATTCTATAATTTTTAGATCAATATAAATGAGATTTGTATAGATAGCACACAGGAGCAAAACCAAGTGGTATGGTTAAGGGCATCCACAATGTGTAGCCAAATGTGAAAATAGCTTTTGGCATCGTGGGAACCATTGTGGACGGTGTTTCCAAAGCCAAAAAGATGGAACCGAAGCTCCCTGATTGATTGATTGAAGGAATAGAAAAATGCAACGTCTCTCCTCTTTCTCCCATGTTTGGACACATGTAGTATAGTATAGAGCACAGATTCTACTCCCCTGTCCCTTCTATCACAAATCACAAAGCAGTGAGGCGTCAAATCACAAAAGCACGGACGAAGCAACCATCATTTCACTCTTTGCCGACTCCGCTTCTCCATCGCCTTCTTCGAGAAACCATCTCACTGCACTAGTACTCCTAGTAGTACTTGTCCTTTGATTCAACGGACTTCCTGGATGCAAATAAGGCAGTTGTCTCGGCTTGCAGGCGGCACTTGCGAATGACTTACCATGGTCTCCCTCAATGGTGTTCTCCATCGAACGCACTTCGCCAAACCACGAAAAAAAGATATCATCGACATCACCGCAATGGGGAAGGAAGTCAAATATAGTTACTACCTCCATTTTTTTGTACACAAGGACAATATATCAAAATTACAATTTGCAAAGGGCCACTAACACTAATCGAGGCAAAATTGATGGGGTTAGCAACCAAGGACATTAATATCCCCTGCATGCATGCGAAAGTGAGAAGGTTGGTTTGCATGGCGCTGCATTAATCAAGAGATGAGGAGTGAGATGCTTAGCTCGTTGGTCTTTGGAGAAAAAAATACACATAAATTGACACGTGAAACGAGGATTTGTATGCTTAAATCCCGCGAAGGAAAACCCCACCTTTCTTTTTTAACACTAGTACTCCTAGTACGTACATATTTATCCCGTTTGGGTCTAGGCCTTGCATTGCGAAACTTCGCCACAAATTTTTGCCAAGCTTGCCTAAAGTTTTCAAAATGAGAAGGAGGTACACTAGCGCACGCCTGTCGCGGTCACATCGCACCCACACACGGTCGCTCCTGCACGCCGCGGTCGCACCACACCCTCACATAGTCGCTCATGCACGCCGCAAACCCAACCAAGGGAACGCACCCTCACAGACACGTGTTGTCGCTGACACATAATTTTCGTTCATAGAGTATGTTTATCCAACCGCATGTTGGGGAGTATTCTTACGGCCCGTGCGGTGGTCTGTTGGGGAAGAAGAAGAGGTGAGGAAGAAGGAAAGAAGGGTTAGGAGACGTAAGATATTCATCCAACCGCCTGAAATGGTAGACTGACCCAAGTCAGGCTTGCATAACAAATATATGTTTTTACACAGCAAAAGATCCATAAAAGCAACTACATAAAGAAAAATTATCACTGCTCGCGGAAAGAGACGGCCTCATCATCTTTGGCTGCCGGTGCGAACCAGACGTAGTTGCCGACGTGTGTCTCCGCACCGTGGTTGTCCTCAGCCTCCAGCTACTCGTTCAAGCGGAGCGTGCGGGCGCTCTGCATGAACGAGAGCACAACCCGGTTCAAGTCGAGGACATCCGGTTCCACCTGAAGGAGGGCCTCGATGGCAGCGGCATCCGCACGCTCCACGTTGAGTCGAGCCTCCGCCACCCGGTTCAAGTCCAGGACGTCCAGTTCCGCCTGCAGGAGGGCGTCGATGAGAGCGGCATCTGCGCACTCTGCGTCGAGTCGAGCCTCTGCCGCTCGGTTCAAGTCCAGGACGTCCGGTTCCGCCTGCAGGAGGGCCTCAATGGCAGCGGCATCCGCGTGCTCTGCCTCAAGTTGAGCCTCCGCCGCCCGGTTCACATCCACGACATCTGGTTCCGCCTGTAGGAGAGCCTCGATGGCAGCGGCATGCGCGTGCTCCGTGTCGAGTTGAGCCTCTGCCTCCCGGTCCTCCTTTAGTATCGCCATGTTGAACCGCTGGTCCGCCTGCGCCATGGGGGACTCGGACGCCGGCACAAAGTCAACGTCCATCGTCTCATACCCATCGGGGGCCTTCTGCACCGCGACCTCCGCCATGAACATTAGATCGGCTTCCTCCTCCTCGTAGCTTGGCTCCAGAGAACTCGGGAATTGGCCCGCCGCAAAGCGAGCTTGGGAACGGAGGTCTATAGCACCGACCGCCACCGCGATTTTTGCGTGGTGCTCCAGCGTCAGCATCTTGTAGTAAGTGATCTTGCGGCGCACCATGGCTTTCTGGTGAACTAGGGGATGCTTGATGCGGGCTAGGGGATTGAAAGGTGGGGGAATGGGCTGGAGATTTGGTGTGGTTTTAGGGCAGTGGCTGGTGTTGGCCGAGCAGCGAAGGTTCTGGTGTGAATAGTGGTTTCGGTGACGACCGGTCAATCGGTTTTGACTGTACATCGCTCTTTTCGCGTTCGCATTGTAGCTCGGCATGCTGGACCCTCCACGTCGCTCACCAAATGGAATGCGCTTCGTATTGCATTTTCGCTCTCTTGTGGGACCGCAGTTGAGAGCAAACCGACGTCCCTCCCCCTCCCCTGCCCGCGTCATTTGTTATACTACCACTCCCTCCATTTTATGCGGAGTAAATAAAAACAGAGGGAGTATACTATGGATGAGGATCCCCTGACGTGGCCGAACCCATTGAGTAACTGACATGCGGGGCGTAGCAAGCATGGTGTCCGCCAGTAAGTGACCGAAAGGGAGGGTAAGGCAGGGATACCTACTTCAGAGGATCCACTTCCACTACTACTCCCTCCTCCCATTTACTATATAGGGCCTAATGCATTTTTTGAGGCTAACTTTGACCAAATGTTAGAGTAATAATATATGACATGCAACTTACACAAAGCATACGGTCAAATTCATATGTGAAAGGAGTTTCCAATGATATAATTTTCACATTATACATCTCATGTACTATTAATCTTGTCAATAGTCAAATTGGAAACCATCTCGAGTACAAATCTAGGAGTACGTACGAATCTAACAATATTGATTGGGCGTTGTTGAATATTGATACCTTCTTTATCAAAGTAGAGATACCTTGACTACACATAAAACCTATATGTAAACTAGAAAGGATAGGAGGGAGTATATTGTATGTTCAAAAATGAAACGAACATTGAATACCCTTTATATATGATTTGCGGATGCTATGATCACCGGTTCAAAATTTTGAATCCGCCTTAGGTATCACGTGCCCCCACTCGTTCCCTCTCGATTTTATCTCGGGGTCTGGAGATCTATTGAAAGAGGACTAGGGTGGGTACATGCAAATGATACTCGGCAGAATGTTCAAATGAGGCCTACGGGAGGATGGACTCGACTGGAGGGCAACATGATCGATGGAGAAGAGGGTTGGAGAGGAATGAGAAATAAGCAAACGCCACATGATTATACTTGAACGGCTCAAATAAACAATAATTTGTCTCGCTTGGCCTACATAGTGAAAGGCCTAATGCGCAACGCGGAGCACTGAAGCTCGAATATGGCCGGGAAAACAGGGAAACCGACATGTGGGGCACACCCGTCGGGACGACGTAGCGCAGACTAGTCCAATGGAGGAGCTGGCCCACGTCCTCCTCGCCACCGACAACCGTTCATGTGGGTCGTTGGGGCCAACAACGGGGCGCAGCTCCAGCACCGCCTCTGGACATGGCGACCGCGGTGAGCGACACGCTCATATCGTCGCTAGACACGGTCGGTTTCAGTGTGCCGAGGGTGGCGTTAGTGCTGTGGCACGACCAACGGTATGTTTGGTTTGTGCCCAAGGTTGCCCCATCAAAGCATTGGGTAGCCAAAATTTTGGTTGAGGTATTGGTTGCCCATGATTTGGCCGACATTGGCAAGAAAAATGAACTAGAGTTGGCTAGAGTTCATTGGCATGCCAAAAAAATGGCAATCATCCAAACAAAGACCAATCTTTGGGTCATGACCAAAATTTTGGTTGAGGTATTGGTTGCCCTATGATTTGGCCGACATTGGCAAGAAAAATGAACTAGAGTTGGCTAGAGTGCATTGGCATGCCAAAAACATGGCAACCATCTAAACGAAGACCAATCTTTGGGTCATGACCAAGATTTTGGTAAGGTGCACTTTGGCCACAATCCAAACACACCCCAACACCCGGCTCGTCGAGGATGCACGGGGCGCTGCGACGCGTCCGCGGAGTGCTGTAGCGTGGCCAATTGCATCCTCTGGACCTGAGAGCATGCTGGGTCGTCTTGCTTTTTCAATGACATGCGGGGATCGCATGTGAGCAAAGGGCATCTCCAATGTTGCCACGACCGCAGCTGACTATCCTGGCACACCAAAACCCTCGTCCCTCGCGCCGTCGTGCGGTGCGTTCCCAGCCGGCGCCTGCTACCCGCATTCATGTCGTGCGTTCGTATGTCGTCGTTAAGAGGCTCGGTGCCTGAGGAACCAACTCCGGTGACTTAATGGTGCATCCGGACGCTTGGCCTCATCGGAATGCGCTACTTAAAGCGGCAACGCCTAGCTAACCTCCACACCATAGCGCATCGTCCTCCTACCTGGCACCACATCCGCCATGACCGCAAGTGCGAATGCTCTGCGGGGGAGCTTGTCTTCGGGGATGAAGCTCGAGGTCACCGCCCTCGCTCAAGTCGCCTCTCGCAATGCAATAGCGGCGTAGCTGGACGCGGACGCGACCGCACAAGCGGTGGCCACGCTGGCAGCCAACGACGGTTGTACCGTCAGCCACGCGTCCTACTTGTCGCCGTCCAATGTCCGGCACTACCGAGGTCGGGTACTCCTCCGAGGATGAGTAGGGCATGGGAGGTGGCAGAGCATGGTGTGCCAACTGGCCGGTCCGTATCCCATGTTCTACTCTTCCTCGCTGGAGACTGCACCTTCACTTCACGGGTCTTGAACCCCGCCCCCGTACATGGAGATCGCAGATGGAGGACGTCGGTCGCCGCCGTAGAATAGGTTTAGGGTCGAGTTTCTTTTATTTTTCTGTCCTATAAAAGTTCGAAATGTAATGAAAGTCTGCCGTGTTTGCATTAATCTCGGCCGGTGTATATGAACTTTCACAATAATATACATATTGTAGGAGTACTAGCAAGATGCCCGTGCATTGCATGGAAGATCAAGATCTTGTGGGTGAAAAGGATGAACGAGGGAAGGCCTTATCTGCAAATGTGTGGAGGAGTGCGGGTAAATTGTCATAGTTTCCTTCCTATCTGTTAGATATAGATTGGACGGCCTATATTGCAGGATGACAGGCACACTATCATCACCAAATCTGCTTTTTATTGAATCGAGAAAAATCTAACATGCGAAGTAAAATAAACACATAGGGTCTATACATACACAAATTATCTTAGGCACTCCAATAGTACGACCACTACACATTCACACATTTCACATCTTTCTACATCTACGGGAACCTTCGAAAGGGTTAACGTAAATTGCCTCTCTCTCTCCTCCCCTGATTTTCATGGTGGTGGGTCCCTCCCCCCCCAATCTACAATCAACAGCTCACACGTTTCACATTACGTTAATTACGTAACTGGCATTACGTAGGTGTAGCATTACTCATCCTAAAAAACCCAACTAAGCCAACCTCCCAGCATATCGCGCGGGAAAAGACCCCGCCGCGCCGTTTTAGTCGGGACTACCGGATTACTAGTAGTAGTATCGATGGATCACGCGAAGCAACAACTTTTTTGAGGGGGCGAAGCACCTAGTTTAAAAGGAAAAAAGGCGGTACACTCATAGCACTCCTATCGCGGTCGCATTGCACCCCACACACGTTCGGTCCTGCACACGGCTCACGGAAACGGAAAGCGCTTCGGCTTGCCTCTTCACTGACACGTGGGACTGCACTTGGAGAAACCGACCATGTGCCAAACTCCCCCCGCCCACCGCGCAAAAATCCTCGCCCCCCCCACACACGAAAATTCCCCCCAAATCCGATTCAACCGCCCTTCGGCCAACTAGCCAATAATATTCCCCAAACCCCCTCCCCCCCGTCCCCCTCCACTCCATTCGCTCCGCCAAAGCCGCCCTCCCCACCGCGTTGATACGTCGGCGCCGCGGTTCGTCGAGGGGACGCACGGCGATCCTCTCGCTTCCACAGTACGCTCTCGTAGACTGCCGTCCTCTAGCCGCGCCGCCACCTCTGGCTACGTTCTTGTGGTGGGGCACAGCGGTCAGCGCCGCCACCGCTGGTGACGTTCGTGTGGAGACGCACGGCGGTCAGCTTCTCCCACGGTACGCGCATTCTAGACTGAGGCCCCGTTCATGTCGGTGTAGCGCTGAATGTTAGCAGATAGACGCTGTTAATCTCAGTGTTTGCCGAAGTATTTTACTGTCAATATGCTCTGTTTAAGAAGCTTCCTTGCCCTGTTCTGCACTCAATCTGCTTAGCTGAGATGGCATGCCAAGGCCAATTAGTTGCTAAAATATCCTGCCATATATTTATTGTGACGTAGATTGCCATGGTCTAGTAGCAAATATGTTAGGTGAAATAGCTCTACACCGTTTTATACTCGATCTTTGTTGCTGCGATGGCCTTCGATAGTTTGATGGCTGTGTGCTCGGCCTCATTGACTGCTGAAACAGCCTATCATAATTTAGCACTCAAATCTGTTTGCTGAATTAGATTGACATATATTTCGTTACTTAGATCTGCTCGTCCAAATATCTTGCCATAGCTTTAGACATCAACCTAGGTATTTTTTTTCTGGACTTCATAAAAAAGCTTATATGTTTTTCCTGTAGTATCTAGTAGAAGAACTAATTTGTATGTCTAATAGATGGACATGACTTGGATAACTTCTGCTCAAAGATTCTCCGCTGCATATGTCGAGGGGGTTGAAAACTTCATGAACTTTATCAGAGCTAAGTATGATGGTCTGAAATCAGATGTGCTCCGCCCATGTAGCACTTGTTTGAATTCAGTTACAAGACCCCAGTCAACTATGGAAAATCATCTACACTTGTATGGGATGTCGGTCACATATACTAGGTGGGTTCATCATGGTGAAGCTGTGAACGTCAATGTTATTGACTATGTGGAAGCAGCAGATCACCATCTTGATCTGCCTGATGCTCAGGTGGAAGAGGAGGAGGAGGTGGTGGTGGCAGAGCCAGTGAGTTTGACCAACATTGAAACAATGCTACGAAATGCTCGTGCATTCCGTGAACTTTCACCTGCAGAAGAAAAATGGTGGGCCCGTATGTTGGAACAATGCAACATTGCTGTCACCCGAGGAAATAAGCTGTCAGTATTCTCAGCTATGGTCACCTTTCTTCAGGTGAAGACATCTGAGCGGATGACCAAAAAATCATTTGATGCGATGTTGGCTGCTTTCCACAAATCTTTCCCAGATGCCTTTGAGCTGCCACACACCTACAGTAAAATGAAGAATTTCCTTCGTGCAGTTGGAATTGGATATGATATGATCCATGTTTGTAAGAATAATTGTGTTCTGTTCCGGAAGGATTATGCCAACTTAAGTGAATACCCGAAATGCAAATCATCAAGATGGAAAGATGGCTATGCTGTGAAGAGGATTCCTCATAATGTTCCGAGACATTTTCCAATTACACCAAGATTGCAGAGGTTGTTTCATGATGCTGAAACAAGAGAGGATGTACTATGGCATTCTAGGAACCATGAGTACAGAGATCAGAATGTAATGATCCATCCATCTCATGGTAGTGAGTGGAAAAGCTTCAATGATAAACACAAAAAGTTTGTTGTTGGCCCAAGAAACATTAGACTTGGCTTAGCTTCAGATGGATTTAACCCATTTGGCCACCAGAGCGCCACATATAGCATGTGGCCAGTGCTTGTTATCCGTTACAACATGCCTCCAAATGTCTGCACCAAAGAATCATACTACAAGATGGCCTTGCTCATCCCAGGTCCAAAAAGTCCTGCAAAATATTTTGATTTGTTCATGGAGCCTCTTGTGGAGGAACTTCAACAGCTATGGAAGGGTGTTCTCACTCGAGACCTATATAGCAGCCCACCATCTGATTTCTTTCTGCGTGCTGTTATAATTTGGTGCATCCATGATTATCCGGCTTTGGGCACTATGTCAGGGCGAATGACACATGGTTACAATGCATGTGTTCGCTGTGACAGGAATCCGCTGTCATACGCAATACTTAGCAAGATTTGTTACATTGGACACCGCCGTTTCCTTGCCAAGGACAAGCCGCATCCTAGAAAATACCGAAGACATGTGTTCAATGCAAAGCACGAAAACCGTGATGCGCCAAAGAGGCTCACCGCCGATGAGTTGCAAGTGGAATTAGAGCAGGTCAGGCATATCACACCAGGAAACCATCCTGGCAATGGTAGCGGGAAAAGGAAGTGTGGCAAGGCAGAAGAGAGATTATTGTTTACCCGGAGGTCCACTTTGTGGGACTTGGAGTATTGGAGAGATTTGGATCTGCGGCATAATCTTGATGTGATGCACAGTGAGAAAAATATATGTGACAGCATTATCGGCACACTTCTTAATATTGAAGGCAAGCCGAAAGATACCTTAAAATCTAGGATTGATTTGACACACCTGGGTATCAGAAAGGATTTGCAGGTGCAAGATGAAGGTAAACCACGGGATATGGCACCAGCTGTGTACGTCTTGGACAAGGTAAAAAGAAAAGAATTCTGCGAGGTCCTGTCATGTGTGAGATTCTCACATGGATTTGCTTCCAACCCTCAAAGGAGAGTCAGTGCAGATGGAAACAAGGTACAAGGGTTGAAAACTCATGACTGCCACGTCCTACTTCAAAGGGTTTTACCTGTTATCCTTAGAGGATTGGGCCGCCCTGACTTATACAGAGCAGGTGTAGAGTTGGGACAATTCTTCAGGGGACTCTGCAGTAGAAATATCAGGACATATGCCTTGGAGCATCTTAGAGACAAGATACCAACTATCCTATGCGACCTTGAGAAGATATATTCTCCAGCCTTCTTTGATGTGATGGTGCATTTGGCTGTTCATCTACCTGATGAGGCACTACTTAGAGGTCCAGTACAGTATGGCTGGATGTACCCTATTGAAAGGCGGCTAGGCACTTTCAAGGGCTATGTTAGGAACAGAGCTAGACCCGAGGGTTCCATTGCAGAGGCCTACATTGCTACAGAAGAGTTGACATTCTGCTCAAAATACATTGAAACAGCTGATCAGCTTAGCAAAGAGGTGGGTGAAGACAACCTCGGGCTCAATGTTTTCGATTATTTTGTTCGAGTTATAGGGAATGTTGACAAGAGGACAAACCTAAAGATTTGACAGAATGGTTTGGTATGTGTTGAATAACTGTCCTGAGATACTACCTTATATCAAGTAAGTGCAGTACTGCAGCTTATACATCATAATCTACTAAACTTGCAGCACATTCTTATATATGTAGATGTTTGACGCGATCACTATGTTGTGCAGCATCTACAAAGAGGAGTTATTGCCGCAAAATCCAAGAAACATTGACAAACTGGTTATGACAGGATTTGCGAAATGGTTCAAGAACCATGTAAGCTTTTGAAGTGCACTGTCAGTTTTTTTAATATATTGAGTACATAAGATGACCAGCTTGTCTATTTTCTAACCATAGGTTAAGAAAAAGTGGGAGGATGGGCAGGCAGTTGATGATGCCCTTTACTCACTAGCAATGGGTCCTGATACTCGGGTAAGACATTATGAATCTTGCGTTGTTGGAGATGTGCGCTACAACACCCTTGCACGAGACAAAGGCAGGAAGACACAAAATAGTGCCATCATGAGCACATATACGTATGACCAAGAGACAACTGAAATGTATGCTAACATAACAGACATTGTTCAGTTGCAGTATATCTCCAGTTTCGAGGATCATCGGTGTGTGGTTCTGTTGTGTTGTCGTTGGTATAACCTGTTTTCCAGGATTGCAAAACCCAGAGCTGATGATTATTTCAAATACATCAATGTCAAGGCGGCGTCCCAGACCAACGAGCCTTTTATTTTGGCAAATCAAGCAACATAGATATTTTTCTTGGAAGACACATTTGCACGTAGCGATGACAGGAGAGTATTACAAAGGTTTGAGAAGAGGAATTCGTTTAATGAAGTTGCACAACAAGATGATGCTTACACTGCTCCTGATGTACAAGATAACACAGATGTTCCTAATATCTTTGAGAACCATCACGTCAATGACGCTGGCGAAAAGATTGCCTATCATGTTGTGGACATACAATAGTTGATCAAGAAGAAGCCAACGTTCGAGGACGTTGATGACGAAGAAGAAGATGACACCATGGGGAATTACGATTAAGACTGATACACATGGCGAAGATGTTGACGCTGCTGCTGTGGATGATGATTACATTGCTTTTGTCGTATTTTTCTGTCAGAAGACGTTTTTTATCTACTATGTGAAATTGTGTTTGCTATGACAACTGAAACCTGATGAACATGTTGTTTAGTATTTTGCTGTGAGAACATCACTTGTTATGTATGCTGATTTGTGTTTGGTGATTGTATGAAAACTAAAACATGATGACATTGTTGTTTAGTTGTACTCATATTTGGCTATGAAACTTGAATTTGATGACATAGTTTGCTGTTGGACTGCAATTTGCTCGACGTCTTCGAATGAGAACAAAGCTGACCCGACAGGGCCTCTGCTATTTATTTATTTATGAGCAAAAGGGGATACCCCTTGATTTCTGTTAATAGAAATCATTAGATGTTCACAACACTATGCCCAGCCTGCTACACAGGTTTCATTCATTACTCGTTTCAGCAAAGTGCTCATGTCGTAGCCACTGAATACATCACGAGTGCTACATACACTACAAATGAAGAGACAATCATCCTACAGAGCACATCGATTTTGCCCATTATCTTCACAAGCTCTTTCATCTCCTCATTGCTGTCAAGGCCGTTCAGCAGCTGTTGCTTGACCATGATCAGAGGAACTGCATCTTTAACCTTCTACTCTGCATCTTCCTCTTCTGCCGTTCCTTCAGTTACTTGTCCAACACCCAACCTGCTGGTATTGGGATTCCTCGGCTAACCAAATAATCAGCATAGTTGCATTCCCCCACATCAGCAACTTCCCAGAAATACAAATCACATGAATTTTCCCTTTTTGCACGAATCAAATTGGAAGATCATCAACCAAACTATTAAAAAAATCAGCAACTGAAAGTAGCAGAACAACACTTAAACATATTATTACCCCATGATTCAGGCATTTGTACAAGACTCGGCCAGAGTTGAGGATTGTGGTTGAGACGCGATGGATGACTCTGCGTGATTTGCCGTAGTGGCACCACACCAACGGTAGCGGGTTGCGATGAGCAATCGGTTGCGGTGCGCGTGCCGGCGGGGCTGTGATGAGACCCACAGGTGATGGTACAGGTGGCGACTTGGCGCATATCTGGTTGTTTCTTGCTAAGAGCAGGTGGATGAGCAGCCAGCGGACATGGTTGCTGCGGCCAGAGCTTCTGATGCTAGGCAGAGTAAGTTGAGATGAGGAGAAGCGAATGTTGGATATGTCAGTTTCATTACTTGCAGAGTAGCATAGCACCATATATAGTCATAGTCTAGGTTTGGATTCGAACCAGCTACAGGAGCACGTCTCTCTTTTTTCTAAAACTCGGCAACGTCTCTTTACTAGTACACTAGCTTGTTCCGTACGCCATCCCAAGTCTTTGATTTTCTTTCCCTTTTTTGCGAGGAAGGAAGGAGGACAAAATTGAGAGTTCCTAGGACTCGAACCCAAGACCTCTCGGTTGAAAACCAAGGGTGCTAGTCACTTATGTGGCGAACGTTCCCTGTGAGGAGGACGGAAGACGAAGGCATTTACCTCGCAAGTTTCTTCCTATATATAAAAAAGTATGCTACTTGGTGTCTGCTTAGTCAACAAATGATTGTGCCAACCTTGAGCGTTGGATTGACATTCAACGTCTGTCGCGTTTCTTCAGTCTCTTCTTCCTCGAGCCGCCAAAGCCAAACCAGCGCCGGCGGGACTGCCTGCTCCCGCCTCCCACGACTGGCTGTGATCTTCCCCGGCTCCTGTTCATTCCCGTCCGAGGCCTCACCATCGTCCTCTGCCTTGGTTCGCTCGCCGCAGCGCCGCTCTCCGGTGTTGTCAACATGGTTAACAACCGAGAGGAATAAGGAGATGACTGTACATGGTGAGGATGACAGAAGGGACCCAGCAGCGCGTGCATTAATTTTGTTTTTTCGGGACGGAGAAGGGTATCAATTGGGTTGTGCGGGACCCGTGGCCCGTCTAGACCAGGATTTTATTTCATATGTTTAGCACATGACCAGCCTAGTTTTTTTTCCTTTCTAAAAAATGTCTAGCCAGCTATTTTATTTTTTGCAGAATAACCAACATAGGCGTACTTGCTTTTCTATGCCCTCCTGGGCCGGAAATCTTTCAAGACGAGGAGGTATGCATTTTGCCCAGAAAATGGGCTCTAAGTAATAAGAAATGGGCTATAAGTAATAAGAAATGGGCTATAAGTAATAATAAATGGGCCATAAAATGAAAAAAATACAACAAACATGCAATTAGTTCCAAAATACTGTTTTCTTTCGGATTTTGATATTTTAAATTTCATTGTTTTTGTGCGCGTAAAATTTCATTGAATTTAAATTAAGGTATATATAGATTTAAAATTAATATGAATCTGGCTAGAAATTCCGGGTTGTATGCTGTTTGGGACAGATTTGGAGGCTGACTTGTGGGTCTACTAGGTTGACGTGTACTTTGGCTTTGTCAACTTACTCCTCAAACGATTCTAGCAGCAGTGACTGTTGGATGTTAATCGAACGGCCGTGCTGCTTCTTCAATATCTGATCTTCTTGCTCCAGCCGCCCAAACCAGCTCCGGTGGGACTGCCTGCTCGTGCTTCCCATGGTCGGCTGTGCTGCCGCACAGGCCGCACCGCCCCACCCTACGTCATTGCTGGCCAGGCCATTCCTCTACTCACCCACACCTCCTATTATTTTCCAGCAACGGCAGCCGAACGAGTAAACCCTCATACTCCCCACCACATGGGAAACCATTGCCGAGTCTTCCCCGACTCCGTGTCGTTCCCTTCCTAGGCCTCGCCATCGTCCACCGCCATGGTGCTCTCGGCGCGGCCTGGTCAAGGTGGTCAACGAACGACATCTATCGGCCGTGGACTGTACGTGGAGAGGCTGACAGCTGGGTCCACGGCCGCACACACGGAAATGCCTCCTTATTATGCGCAAAATAATGATTCCTCCACCTGACAGCTGGGACCCACCGGAAGGGCCTCTGTATTTCACGAAAAAAATGTTCCCCCCACTGACATGTCGGACCCACCAGCTATATCTTCGCACGCAAGGGAGTGCCTCCTTATTACGCACACAAAAATGAATACCCCCTGCTAGCTGGGACCCACCATAGTGGGAGGATGACTTGTGGGCCAACTAAGTTGACGGGGACGGAGGGCTTTGTCAACTTAGTCAATATGAACGATTCTAGCTCCAGTGACCGTACGATGTCCATCCAACGGCCGTAGTGCTTCTTCAACCTCTGGTCTTCTTGCTCCAACCGCCCAAAGCAGCGCCGATTGTGCCGCATGCTCCTGCCTCCCGTGGCCGGCTGTGCTGCCGCGGAGGCCTCACCGCCCCCTACTATTCCCACCACTGGCCAGGCCCTGCGGCGACGGCAGCCTCACACGACAGCCAAACCAGTGAACCCTCGTATTCCTCTCTGCGCGGGCTTCCACTGCTGCGTCTTCCCCGGCTCCATGTTTTCCCCTTCCTAGGCCTCGCGGTCGTCCACCGCCGTGGTGCACTCGGCGCTGCCTGGTCAACATGGTCAAGGAACGACTTCCATTGGACGTGGACTGTACATGGGGAGGCTGACAGCTGGGTCCACGGCCGCAGCAAGGAAGTGCCTCCTTATTACGCGGAAAATGATGATTCCTTCACCTGACAGCTGGGACCCACCAGACGGGTCACTGTATTTCATGAAAAAAACATTTCCCCCTGACTGCTGGGACCCACCAGCTACATCTTCGCACGCAAGGAAGTGCATCCGGGCAAAAAAATGATTCGCCCCCCTGACTGCTGGGACCTACCAGCTACATCTTCGCACGCAAGGAACTGCGTCCAGGCAAAGAAACAATTTTCCCACCTGACTGCTGGGACCCACCAGCTACATCTTCGCATGCAAGGAAGTGCGTCCGGGCAAAAAAAACAATTCGCCCCCCTGACTACTGGGACCCACCAGCTACATCTTCGCACGCAAGGAAGTGCGTCTGGGCAAAAAACACGATTCGCCCCCCTGACTGCTGGGACCCACCAGCTACATCTTCGCACGCAAGGAAGTGCCTGACAGTCGGGACCCACCTGGTCGAATCGTACGTAGTGTTGTCATTCTGGTCGCGAACGTGTATGTACATATATACTGGTCGATGTAGAGATGCGCACGTGTTGTAGTCGTAGTAGAGGTGCGCACGTAGCATGTACACGTACATACAGCGGCTAGTGTGCAAGAAAGAAAATACGACCATGTATGTGTACATACGGGCAGGGTCTCGAACGCCTACTCGCGCATACATACGGCCAGGGCTCGTGTACATGGCTGGGTCAGAACAAAGAAACAGCGTCGTCATCGTGTTCATGGGGAGGCAACGGAATGCGTCGTGTTCATGGGGAGGCAACAAAATGCGTCGTGTTCATTGGGAGGCAACGGAACGCATGGGAGCCAACCGGCTAGGTTGGAACAGAATGCGTGGTCGTGTTCATCGGGAGGGCTTGGATGGAACAGGCGATGGAAACGAGGCCTAACATACCGTAGAACGGAGGAAACGGCCTTGTGTTCGACCGACCACATTCGAAACGGGATCCTGTTCATCGGGAGGGGTGTGGCGTACCGCAAAACGGAGGAAACGGACCTCCTACGGTCGAAACGTGGGTCCTGTTGATCGAGAGGGGTGTGGCATACCGCAAAACGGATGAAATGGACCTCCTACGGTCGAAATGGGGGTCCTGTTGATCGGGAGGGGTGTGGCGTACTGCAAAATGGACGAAACGGACTTGTGTTGGAGCTCTACGGTCGAAATGGGGGTCCTGTTCATCGGGAGGGGTGTGGCGTACCGCAAAAGGGGACTCCACGGGATACCGTTCATCTCCACCGTCAACCTCCTCCAGCCTCCACGAGCTACCGTCGACCTCCTCCAGCCTCCACGGGCTCCTGTTCATCCAGCCTACACCGCGCGCTACTCCACCGGCTACTGTTCAACCACCCCTCCACGGGCACTCCTCCACCGTCTACTGTTGATCCAGCCCTCCACACCACGGGGTCATGTTCATCCAGAGGCAACGCCACCACTCACTGTTCATCCAAACCCCCCTGCAACGCTCACTGTTCATCCCAGAGGCAGCATCAATCGGCTTCAGTTAGCAGCAGTAGCGAAGGAATCGCTCAGTCTGGTTCAGTTAACAGCCATCGATCGACCGCTCGGGTTTAGTAATGCGTAGCCTGCACTGCAATCGCTCGGGTTCAGTTAGAGCCCAACGCCTCGCTCGGGTGTAGTTAGAGCCAACGCCTCGCACACACGCGCGTACGTGTATGAGAGAAACACGCATCGCTCGGCCCCCGACCGCCCACCGTAACCGGGAACTCCTCGAAATTTTCCTCACCCTCGCTTCTAACATGGTTTTTCCCATCATGGACGGCCCAAAGAATGTCATGCAGCTGCGTCTCCGGCCCGCCCAGGGCGAAACGCCCATTTTCTGTCATGATTTTTTGTCATGAAGTAGGAGCCCACCACATCTATGATGATACTGGGTTTTGTCACAATTATCATCATAGAAGTGTCATATGTATGACAGAAAAAAATTCGTTCGGCCCAAAATGTCACGGATGTGTCTTTTTTTGTAGTGATAACCATGGGCTAATATTTACTGTAGTGACACTGGGCCTCCTACGGGCCGTAGAAATAGTGGGCCTTCTGCAGGCCATAGAAACAATGGGCCTTCTACGGGCCGTAGAATAATGGGCCTTCTACGGGCCGTATCACCAATGGGCCTTATACGAGCCGTATGATCGATTGACCAAACATGCGCCAAACATACCGCATTATGGCCGTAAACGGGCTAGAGTTGGAATCGTCCGTTCATGGGCCGACATAACGGGCCATCGTTAATAGGTCGTATTTGATGACGCTATGAAAACGGCCCAACGTATTAACGAACCACAAACGGGCCGACTGTAACCACACGCTGAATTTGGCCCACAAGAAGAAAATGACAGTAACGGGCCGTAAGTAAACGAATGCTGGAAATGAGCCCATGAATAAATGGTCTCTGAGAAGGGCGAAAGATAACATGGGCTGGAAACGGCCCAACGGAATAACGGGCCGTTAATGGGATAAGGTGATACACTGTTCATTACGGGCCAGTTTCACCACGGGCCGTTAATGGGTGTAAAGGGATACATTGTTCATTACGGGCCAGTTTCACCATAGGCCGTTAATAGGCCAAGAGTTACAAAGGGCCTCATATGGGCCGAAAGACGTCATGGGCCATACATGGGCTAGAAGTGAAAACGGGCTGGAATCATATTGGATGGCCCAGATGACGCTACTGGGCCTAATTCATATAGGGCGTGACAGGCCTTGGGTTAGCGGGCTGTAAATGGGCTATATGCAAACATGCCATTAACATGCTTTCCATGGGCCGGCCCGCCACCTTTTGACCAAGTCAAACGGGCTGGCCTTTTCACAGGAATGGGCCTCTGTTGGGCCGTGCCACATGTCGACGTATCATAGGCGCCTTCTGTCCAATGAGTGGATGCCATTTGTCCCAACGATGAGCCGACACGTGTTTCCTCCAGCCAATGATGATTTTACACTTGGAAAACCCCATTGGTCGGGGCTGTTAACGGGTTATCGGATCCAAAACCCAACCCAATAGCTTAACAGCGTTCCGTTATGGTGGATGCCATGTGTCGATCACCCTTGACGAAAGCACTTCTATGACGCGCGATTTATCGTCATGGAAGTAGACACTTCCATGATGAGAATTTTGGTAATGTCATGGAACACTTCTATGATAGCACAGGTATGACTATCTTGATTCTGTCATAAAATCGTCATGGATGTACATGCATGACAAAAACCGCAACCTACTGTGACAAACACGTATCATCATGGAAGTGTTTTTTTTGTAGTGCAAGACATGCTCAAGAGATTCAAGCTAAGTGATGTCAAGCCGGCCTCCACTCAAATGCCGATCAAATGCCAACTTGACATTAATCCCAATGGTAAAGCGGTGGATCAAAAGGTATATCGCTCCATGTTTGGATCCTTGCTTTACCTTTGTGCATCTAGACCGGATATCATGTTGAGTGTGGGAATTTGTGCATGGTTTCAAGCCGCACCTAAGGAAAGCCACTTTGTGACGGTCAAGCGAATCTTTTAATATTTGGGTCATACCCCAAACTTTGGCTTATGGTACCCAAGAGGAGCCAACTTTCATCTTTTGAGCTATACAGACTCAGATTGGGCGGGAGACAAAGTGGATAGGAAGTCCACCTCCAGAGGGTGCCAATTGCTTGGTTACTCATTAGTGAGTTGGTCTTCTATGAAGCGAAGTTGTGTATCTCTCTTGTCCACCAAAGCGGAGTATGTGGCTGCCGGTAGTTGTTGTGCTCAACTTCTATGGATGAGGCAAACTTTGAAGGATTACGGTGTCACTTGTGATGAAGTGCCTCTTTGGTGTGACAATGAAAGTGCCATCAAGATCTCTCTCAACCCGGTTCAACACTTAAAGACGAAGCATATTGAGATTCGGTATCACTTCATCCGGGATCACATTAGGCTAGGGGAGATCAAGCTCAAGTATGTTAACACTCATGATAACCTTGCAGATATTTTCATGAAGCCCTTGGATGAAGCAAGATTTCGCGAGTTAAGGCATGAGCTAAATATCATTGATTCGAGAAATGTGGTTTGAACCCTTGCACACCCCACCATACTCATCATGCTATCGTGTTTAGGTGTAGGCATGGACATAGGGGGAGTGTTTTTCTCTCAATGAACTTTCCCTCCCCCATTATGCATAAACTGATCAACTCTTTCACATTAGCCATTTTTATGGTACTTGTGCTTCAAAGACGAGTCTTGGTCATGGCCCAAGGATAATTCTTCATGGTGCCATACCAAGTGACTCATACATAGGTGGCTCCGGCCACCGCCTCTCTTCCTGAGACTTGTGATTCGTGTTTTAGTCTTTGTTGTCTTTTGCCTTCTCTTTGTGTTGTGCATGTGTCGTTGTTGGGGTTTGCCCCAAGATGAAGCTCTAGAGGGCTCCAATGCCCCCCAACGCAGAACCAAGCACACCGCCACCAAGCAGAGGGAGCCCACCATGGGCATGGATGAGATACCTCTGGCCGAGTTCATTGTTCGAAGGAAGATCAACCCCTATGTGAATACCCGTGCTAACCTCAGAGGGAATGATCTGTTCTGGACCAAGCAGCAGAACCTTATCTATCTGGATGTGATCAAGGCCAAGCAGAACGTCTACGTGGAAGTTCACTGGATTGACATGAATCACATGAGGCAGGCCAAGCACCGTGGCTATTTTGGAGAGGCTTTGGATCTGGTGAAGTAGTTCGGCATTGAGCACATGCTTACGTTTCACCTGGACTTTGACCCAGACATTCTGGCTCAGTTCTTTTCTTCGGTCCACTTCGATTTCGATGAAGCAAGTACCATGACATGGATGACCAATGGTCAACGGATGACTGCTAAGTGGAAGGATTTCATGGATTTACTTCACGTTCTAGATCCGGGGCTCGACACCCCCGTTGGAGTTCGCCCTCATGCCAACTTTGAGTCTGCCAACAAGAACAAGCTCCTGCACTTCCTTGTTGGGAAGACACTTGCTAGCAAGAAGAAGGTGTGGGTGATGAACCCCTTCCTTGACATCATGCATCGTCTCTTCCACAACACCCTCTTCCAGCGCATTGGTGACATGGTCCAGGTGCATGCCTATCTTGTGGATATGATGCTCATTTGTGAGGATGCGCATCAGGCTCAGACTCAACCACTTGATGTCTCACATATCATCTGGTGCGAGCTTCAGTTTGCGGTCTTCAATCATAAGGTCCCCATCTATGGGCCTTATCCGTTTCACTTGATCTCCAAGACTTGGGAGAAGCTCTATCCCAATGATGAGTACATTGCCCCCGGCTGGATTCGTCATGAGCCCATCAAGCTCTGCATCAAGAGCCAATGGGCTAATACCACCACTGAGGCCGAGCCTACCAAGATGGCTGTGGATGAGGAGGATATTTAGGAGGAGGAAGCTGCTGAGGACCGTTCTGCTGGTTACACTCCTCCCTCTACTGAGCCCTCTTGGGCAAAGAAGCTGAAGACGAACATGAATAAGTTGTTCTGCATGCAGACCCAGGGTCAGTACAGGGCCCATGTTGCTCAGAAGGAGATTCGCCGTCGCGACAAGAGGATTTTGAGGACGTGTGGCCAGGAGGTGTCTAGCGGATCCGAGAAGCACATCACCCCCGATGCTGCCTGGATGGCTAAGCAGGGCTACACGTGGACTGATTCTGAGGAGGAGACCATTCCCGCTGCTTCGTACTATGAGGAGTCATTTTCAGCCTGAGCTACCACCTATGTCGTAGGTGTCCTCTCTGCCTTTTTTGTGTCTCGATGCCAAAGGGGGAGAGAGTGTAGGATTTGCGTGTCGTGTGTCATGTGTTTTAGCTCAGTTGCTTTGCTTTCCGTTTGTTGAACCTCGTTTGCTTTGGTTTAGTTTGTTTAGTTTGTGCTCGTAAGACCAAGTTATGTATCATATGGTGTAAGAATCTGCACTCCTGCTTATCTTTCTGTCTTTGTTACTTAGTTATATCCATCATCTTGCCTACTGCTTAGTGTTGATTATACTATTGCAAGAGATGCCTTGTCTATAAAATATAGGGGGAGTGTTGATCCTAGTATGTGTGACGTGCAGTCCAAAGCACATCTCTAGAGTGCACACATCTAGGGGGAGCCCGTCTATATTTTATAGATTGTGGGTTTACCGTTGCCTCACTTTATATCCCTATGAGAAAATCCCGTATTGTCATCAGTCCACCAAAAAGGGGGAGATTGTAAGGGCATATTTATCCCTTAGCAGTTTTGGTGATTGACGACAATGTGTTTGCGGACTAATCGTGTGCACTGATCTTTTCAAATATATCATGTCTGAACACAAGGCGATTTTATGCCCCTCGAAGACTATTAAAGATGGCGTTCTCTACGTTTCTTTTCGGTGGATTTGAGTCGTAGGAAGGCCGTACTATTAAGAGGGTGTCTGTGTTGGAAAGGTTTGGGTAGAATCTCACATACACATGTTACTTCTGCACCTCCTTTCCTTTGGCTCTTTGGAGCTTCCTCCGTCCCACCGTGTCTTTGCAGAATGAAGGACTCCTAGTGTTGTTGTTCAAAGGCTGGCAGTAGTACTGCTCCGCAGAGCGGTACTACCGCAGGCACCAGCGGTAGTACCAGGCCCCAGCACGGTAGTACCGCAGGCACCCATAGTAGTACCGCTCCTCCTAAGCGGTAGTACCGTGAGCTCTGGCCAGGCGCTGCTACATGAGCGGTAGTAGGAGCAGGTGTAATTTTTTACATCCGCGCCCTACGCGGTAGTACCGTGCTTCGGCGCGGTAGTACCGTGAAGCCTGGCTAGGCACAACGGCATGAGCGGAAGTAGGGGCGGATGTAATTTTTTACATCCGCGCCCTACACGATAGTAGCACACCTGGTTTGCAGTAGTACCGTGTCGGACTTTTGCATAGATAAAAACTCAGAGGATGTAGTCACGGATGTAATTTTTTATATCCATGCCTATCGTGCCTGGACGGTGCCTGCCTTGCGGTAGTACCGCATGGCGTCGCGGTAGTATCGCGTCAGCGGTTCTACTGCCCCCTGTCGGTGCTCATCAGGACAAGTCCAGGCCCTGCCACACCCACGATAGTACCACAGACCTCCGTGGTAGTACCGCAGGTCCTTGCGGTAGTACCGCTCTTGTTGTGCGGTAGTACCGCGGGTCACGGGCTGAGTTGGTGGGTAACAGTTGGAATTTTCCCGTGACTATAAAATTTGTGTCTTCTTCCTCTAGTTGACTACCTCTTCCAACCCTACGCTCCATTGTTGCTCCAAGCTCCATTTTCACCCGATCTCTCTCCCTAGCCAATCAAACTTGTTGATTTTCTAGGGATTGGTTGAGAAGGCCCAAATCTACACATCCACCAAGAGAAATTTGATTCCCCCCACTAATCCCTTGCGGATCTTTTTACTCTTGGGTGTTTGAGCACCCTAGACGGTTGAGGTCACCGTGGAGCCATAGTCCATTGTGGTGAATCTTCGTGGTGTCGTTGGGAGCCTCCAATTAAGTTGTGGAGATTGCCCCAACCTTGTTTGTAAAGGTTCGGTCGCCGCCTCCAAGGGCACCAATAGTGGAATCACGGCATCTCGCATTGTGTGAGGGTGTGAGGAGAATACAGTGGCCCTAGTGGCTTCTTGGGGAGCATTGTGCCTCCAAACCGCTCCAACACAGACGTACTTCCCCTCAAAGGGAAGGAACTTCGGTAACACATCCTCGTCTTCATCGGTTCCACTCTTGGTTATCTCTTACCTTTACTTGTGCAAGATATATTGTGTTCTATCCATTGCTTGCTTGTGTGCTTATTGTTGTTGCATCATATAGGTTGCTCACCTAGTTGCATATATAGACAACCTACTTTGATGCAAAGTTTAGTTTGGTAAAGAAAAGTTAAAAAAATTAGTTGCCTATTCAGCCCCCCTCTAGTCAACTATATCGATCCTTTCACTAGCTAGGGGCGTAAAACGATAGCGCTCGTTGGGAGGCAACCCAACTTGTATCTTTTTGCTTTTTGGTTTTATTGCTGTTTTCAATAATATACCCAATTGTACCTCTGGTTAGATGTGTTTCTGTGTTCTAATTTTGTGTTTGTGCCAAACAAGGCCTTTGGGATGATTTGGGTGAAAGTTGATTTGATCTTGCTGAAAAACAGAAACTTCTGCGCTCACGAGATTATTTTTCATTTTTAATATAGGTGTGCTTTTGAGTTTATTCTTCTCACAAAAGATTAATAGACAAATTTCTCACTTCAATCCAGTTTTTTCAGAATTTTTGGAGTTACAGAAGTATTCGAAATAGCCAGATTGCTACAGACTGTTCTATTTTTGGCAGATTCTATTTTGTTTGTGTTGTGTGCTTGTTTTGATGATTCTATGGTTTTATTTGATGAGTTTTTGCCATATAAAAGTTGGAATACAGTAGACATAATTCAAAAAAAATAAGAATAGGTTTTCAACAGTACTTATAGTAGTGGTTTGCTTTCTTATACTAATGGATCTCACGAAGGTTTTGTTGAGTTTTGTGTGACTGAAGTTTTCAAGTTTTGGGTGATTTTATGATGGATGAAGGAATAAGGATGAGCAAAAGGCTAAGCTTGGGGATGCCCGAGGGACCCCAAGATAATATTCAAGAAGTAGCAAGAAACTAAGCTTGGGGATTCCCCCGAGTGGCATCCCCGCTTTCTTCTAACAACAATCGGTATTTTACTTGAAGCTATATTTTTATTCGACACATATTATGAGTTTTGCTTGGAGCATCTTGTATGATATGAGTCTTTACTTGTTTTTCTTTGTGTTGGTGTTGAATCCTTGCTGAACACACCTTTTTGAGAGAGCCAAAAATTATGCTATGCTTGCTCCTATGCTTCACCTAAATTTCTAGAGCCATGGATTTGCTCTAGTGCTTCACTTATATCTTTTTGAGCATGGTGTGCTTTGTTATTTTCGAAGAAATTCTCTCTTGCTTCACTTAGATTATTTTGAGAGAAAGAAAAAATTATGCTCATGTTCTTCACTTATATTCGTCTGAGCTTATCAAAAGCAACATATGAAAATAGTCCCAAAGTGATAGATATCCAAGGAGGATATAATAAAAACTTTCATGAAGATCATTGGAAAAAATAAACTTGATTCTTAGTAATGGTTTTGAGATATGACGATATGATATGTTAGTCAGGTTGATGAGTAATTGTGCTTTAGTAAGAATATTGATGTTAAGGTTTGTGATTCCCTATGCAAGCATGAAAGTCAATAGTTATGCAATGAAATTTATATCCTACTTGTGGTGCATTATTCGATGTTACTTATGCTTAATGCTTGGGTACGAGATTTTTCGCTCTTTGGTTGGTCGCTTCTCAATATTTTTGCTAGCCTTCATTTTGCACTAAGTATGATCACTACCTGTGCATCCAAAACACTTTAAACTAGTTTTTCCATATGAGTCCACTATATCTACCTATATGTGGTATATCCGTGCCGTTCTAAGCAAATTTGCATGTGCCATCTCTAATTTTCAAAATAAATTTCTCTTTTGTGTGCTCTACCGCTCGCAAGGCGGTGAGGGGTGGCCAATATTTTCCATGCTAGATGTGTTATTCTCATGATGGGTGTTTATTCACTTGTCATTGCATGAGAGTACGACAAAGGTATTAGGGATGCCTAGTCCCGAAATGAAAAATGAATTTACTTTATGTTGTCAAATAATAAATTCCTTGGAAAGTGTTGGTATGGAGAGCACCCGTGCATACGGTTAGCCATGGAAAGTGGAAGTAATGGTGGAAAAAGGAATAAACTTTATTTTTTGTTTGGGAACCTCCTATGATGTATCTAGCATGGAAAGTGTTGGGGGCTCTAAGTCATTTTTGTTGGTGGGAAAAGTATGCCTCTCAAAAATGTTTTTTATCTCTCAATTTAAGCTCTGAGCTCTAGCACCTCTACAAATCCCTGCTTCCCTCGGTGAAGGGCCTTTCTTTTACTTATGCAATTTTTTATTTTGAATTTGAGTCTCCATCTTCTCTTATAAAGCACAAACTAAGGGAACTACTATGATCATATTTGAGCATTGGGTGTAGCTAATATTCAAGTGTTTTTCATGAATGGATCAATGATTGAGCATAATGGGCTAGGGATAACTTTCTTTAGTGTTGATATTTTGAAAGACATGGTTGCTTGTTGGTATGCTTGAGATTAAAGTCTTCATGTCAAAACTAGAATATTGCTTTGAAACATATAAAAGTACAAATGTCCATGCTATAAAGAAAAGAAATGTGATGAACATGTTAGGCAACATTCCACATCAAAAAATTTGTTTTAATCATTTACCTACTCAAGGACGAGCAAGAATTAAGCTTGGGGATGCTGATACGTCTCCAACGTATCTATAATTTTTGATTGTTACATGTTGTTATATTATCATTCTTGTATGTTTTACAATCATTTTATAGTCATTTTATATCATTTTTGGTACTAACCTATTGACATAGTGCCCAGTGCCAGTTGCTGTTTTCTACATGTTTTTTACATCACAGGAAATCAATATCAAATGGAGTCCAAACGCAGTGAAACTTCTTGAGAACTTTTTGGGCCAAAAGACATCTAGTGGGCCAGGAAAGCACCTAGGAGGGTGCTCCGAGGGGAGCACAACCCACCAGCGTGCGCCTGGAGGCCCAGGCGTGCCCTGGTGGGTTGTGCCCACCTTGGGTGCCCCCTGAACCACCTCTTTGCTCTATAAATACCCCAATATTCCAGAAACCCTAGGGGAGTGGACGAAAATGAATTCTAGACGCCACAGAGTCCAGAAACACCAGATCCAATCTAGACACCATCATGGAGGGGTTCACCACTTCCATTGGTGCCTCTATGATGTGTGAGTAGTTCTTTGTAGACCTACGGGTCTGTAGTTAGTAGCTAGATGGCTTACTCTCTCTCTCTCTTGATTATCAATACAATGGTCGCTTGGAGATCCATATGATGTAAGTCTTTTGTTGTGTGTTTGTTGGGATCCGATGAACTTTGAGTTTATGATCAGATCTATGTTTTTATCCATGAAAGTTATTTGAGTCTTCTTTGATCTCTTATATGGGTGATTGATTATAGACTCATATTTCTTCTCCGATATTTGGGTTTTGTTTGGCCAACTTGATCTATTTATCTTGCAATGGGAAGAGGTGCTTTGTGATGGGTTTGATCTTACGGTGCTTGATCCCAGTGATAGAAAGGGAAACGACACGTATGTATCGTTGCTATTAAGGATAACAAGATGGGGTCTATTTCTACATAAATAGATCTTGTATACATCATGTCATCATTCTTATTGAATTCTCCGTTTCTCCATGAACTTAATACACTAGATGCATGCTGGATAGCGGTTGATGTGTGGAGTAATAGTAGTAGATGCAGACGGGAGTCGGTCTACTAATCTTGGACGTGATGCCTACATAATTATCATTACCTGGATATCGTCATGATTATTTGAAGTTCTATCTATTGCCCAACAGTAATTCTTTTCCCATGTTTTCTATTTCTCTTGAGAGAAGCCACTAGTGAAAGCTACAGTCCCCGGGTCTCTTTTCATCATATTTGCCTTTGCAATCTATTTCCCTTTGCATTTATTTTCAGATCTATTAAACCAAAAATACAAAAATACCTTGCTACAATTTATTTGGTTTGCGATCTATTTATCATATCTACCACTTTATCTCACGTTATTTTGCCTATCTCGAGGCGCCGTACCCAAAAGGGATTGACAACCCTTTTAACATGTCGGCTTGCGAGTATTTGTTATTTGTGTGCAGGTGCTTTTTTACGTGATGTGAGGAGGTCCTCCTACTAGTTCGATAACCTTGATCTCATCACCGAGGGAAATACCTACCGTCACTATACTACATCATCCCTTCGTCTTTGGGGAAATACCGACATAGTTCTAGCAGACATCAAGGCCACCTTGCTGGGCTTTGTGTGCTGCGTGCCTTTGTGTTCATCCATCCGATCCACCAAGCCAGGAGTAGAGTTTTATGCTTCTCAGCGGCCCAAACCTAGGTAAAAATGACTAGTGTCATCATTGTCGTGCTGCCTCATGGCCTCCACTCTTTGTGCAATATGATATCCCCCTGCCGAACCATAAAGGGGCTCGTGGCCCTATAGGTGATCGTGCCCACCCACGACATCTTTGGCTCGTCAGGGGTCGCTTGCGCGAACCCAAGGTTATGAACATTGCGTCGACCTTCATCAACATGTTCTTCATCATCACCTTCTACCTTCATGGTGCCCAAGAAGAAACTCGGTGCGACCATGCACCCCTCCACTTCGAAGGCCGCCTCTCACATAGCCGCTGACGCCATAGATGTCGCGGCGGCGTTGGGTGAGGCGGGCGCTGCAGGCGACACGACTGGTAGGCAGTGCCGTTGTTGTGTCCCCCGTGGCCGAAGCTGGGGCGGGAAACGCCGGGGCTAGGCAGCACTAGCAGCGTCTTGATGAGCTTGTCCTAGAAGCCGCGAGTGAAGGGAACACTCAGTCTGCACCTCCCCGCCGTGTCAGCGGATGCAGTCGCAACAACGACGCCCGCTTGGGCTCATGCCGCGATCCCCCAGCTGCGCTCGCTACGGGCGCGGCTGCAAGACACACACCTTTCCCCGAACAAGATGGGCAAAACGAGGCACCGAACAAGGCCGTCGACCCCCAAGAACGACCTCCTCGTCGGCAAACCACCTTGGCGATTGGTTCACGGCGGCAATAACGCGGCGACGCTCCTACTGGTTCTACCAGGAGTCGAGCAACATCGCGGTCTACCTCGTTGGCCTTGCCAAGCACTGAAGGAAATATGCCCTAGACGCAATAATAAAGATGTTATTTTATATTTCCTTATTCATGATAAAGGTTTATTATTCATGCTAGAATTGTATTGATCGGAAACCTAAATACATGTGTGAATATATAAAATAACACCATGTCCCTAGTGAGCCTCTACTTGACTAGCTCGTTGATCAAAGATGGTTAAGGTTTCCTAACCATGGACATGATTTGTCATTTGATAATGGGATCACATCATTAGGAGAATGATGTCATGGACAAGACCCATCTGTTAGCTTAGCATAATGATCATTCAGTTTTATTGCTATTGCTTTCTTCATGTCAAATACATATTCCTTTGACTATGAGATTATACAACTCCCGGATACCTGAGGAATGCCTTGTGTCTGTCAAACGTCACAACGTAACTGGGTGATTATAAAGATGCTCTACTAGTATCTCTGAAGGTGTTTGTTGAGTTGGCATAGATCGAGATTAGGATTTTTCACTCCAAGTATCGGAGAGGTATCTCTGGGCCCTCTTGGTAATACACATCGTAAGAAGGCAAGAATCCTTGCAAGCAAAGTGACTAATGAGTTAATTAGTTACATGATGATGTATTATGTAACGAGTAAAGAGACTTGCTGGTAACGAGATTGGACTAGGTATGAAGATACCGACGATCGAATCTCGGGCAAGTAACATACCGATGGACAAAGGGAATGTCACATCCCTAATTCTACTCTGCTATGGGTTAGCTAGTCTTGTGTTGCATCATGTTTAAATTTCTCTTAAACCTGAAATGGGGATTTCCTAAACCCTAGCAACAAAGGAATTCACTAGGTTCAACTAAAATATTTTCAGTGAATCCAAATGGCTTTCAAAAATGTTCATCATTTCAGGAAAATGCTAGAATCATAACCAGAGGTGTTGCACATTTTTCCATGACATATTTGGGCTCTGAACTAAATCATATAGTATTTGCATTTGGGCATGTAACTGCAATTAAATATTTTAAATGCTCAAATAATCATAAACTAAAATGTTTACTGTTGGATATATTCTAAACAGTAACCATTATTAGTTTTATGATTTTTGGATCTGTTTCAGTATTTTAAATAAAGCCCTAAAGACTGAAGAAAAATAGAAAACAGAAACAATAAATAAAAGATAGAGAGAGAAGGACTTACCTGCACCCACCTGGGGCCCGCTACTGTAGCCCGCTGGCAGCCCAGCTGGTGACCCAGCCCACCAGTGCCCCCTTGTCTTCTTCCTCCTCTGCCAGGAGGACAACCAGATGCGTGGCGAGCGCTGACGCTGCTCTGGCCACCTCCTGCTTCCCCGGACCCTTCTACAGACGCCACGGAGACACCCTGAAGCCTCTGTCACCTCTCCCTCACTCGCTGCTCTCTCTCCCCTCCCCTGGTTCTCTCTCCCTCTCTGGTTCTCTCCCCGCAGCCGCCCGAGAACGCCATCGTCGTGCCGACGAGCACCACCGCGGCCATTGTGCACCCCTCACCCTTCCGCCGAGTCCAGAAGCACC
>NC_041393.1:567213959-567222491 GCF_002162155.2 Triticum dicoccoides | reverse complement strand
CAACCTCGGGCACCCGAGCCCCTCGCCGTCGATTCGCGCCGTCAAGGACGTCCCCGAGCCCACTGACCTACTGCGCCGCCTCCCTGTGAGCTCCTGACTCATCTCCCCCTAGCCCCGCCGTATTTTTCTTCCTCTAACCGCGCCAACTGCCGGAGCCGTGAGCTCCTTGCCGCTGGCCTCGATGTCGTCGTGGCCACAGCCGCCGCCGCTTGCGTCCAAGCATTGGAACCTGCTCAGGACCTCCCAAGAAACCCAACGCCACCGCCCAAGCCTCTCTCCGTGCACCCTAGCCTCGTCCCGCTCGAGCCCGTGGCTCCGGCTGCCGCCAAGCTTCCTGCCGACGGCGTTACCGGCCACCCTGTGACCAACGGCCTACGCGGTTGGATGCGGCGCACCTTCAGCTACCCGTAGACACAAATCACACGCAAAACTGAGCCCTGTAGCGGGTTTCCGGCAAACTTCCGCCGTGTTTTTGGTCGTCGTCGGTGGAACTCCGGCAAAGCCGACGTGGCACCGTCATTAGCTCTAATGACGGGTCTAACCACCCTCCTCTGTCACTGACTACTAGGCCCCACGGCCTAATTAACCCTGCTTAGCTCCTGTTTAGACTAAACTAACCCCATGGGACCCACAGGTCAGTTTGACCTGGCCACGTCACCTGTTGATCGGCCCCACACGCGAGAGCTGACTTGCTAACGTGGCTGTTGACCCGACCCCACCTGTCAGCGACACTATCCAGCACTAGCTCACTAGCTCGTGGACCCCACTGGTCAGTTTTACCTGGACCGTGCCCCATTGACTCACTTACGTCATACTGACGTTATGCTGATGCGTTAAATCATTTACTGGATTTTGTTTAATTCTAAATAATCCAGGAAAATCTAGAAAATGATTTAAACTTCACAAAATCATAGTAATTCAACCGTAACTCCAAATGAAATAAGTTATATATGAAAAATGATCAGAAAAATCCAAAGAATCTGAATATGGCATTTTCATGCATGTTTGAACAAGTTAGCCTTACTTAATAGGACAATTCATGATTATGGAATAAATGGTAATTGGTTTGGGAGTTGGAATTTGCTATAGGTTTGAATTCCGCTTCAATGAATATGACTAACTGTTGCACTAGGTTAATTCAGTACCTTAATATGACATATCATTCATATGTATGTGCATTGCATTGATTGTGGTTCCTTTTGTGTTTGCCGGTGATTGTCCCCTCTCAGTAGACGTGTTCCAACGACGTGATCGATGACACCGATGAAGAGCTATACTATCTTTAGAAGTGCCAAGCAAGAAAAAACCCTTGTTCATTCCGATACAATCCCACTCTCTCGCTCCTGCTCTCTTTTACTGCATTAGGACAACAACGATTCAACTGTAACATGATGCAGTAGTTGAAACCCTTTCCTCTGCATGACCTGTCATTGCCACAATAAATAGATGAAACCCACTAGCATGAGTAGGAGTTGTTTGAGCCCTGATGCGCCTACAAAAATTCATGCTAGTTTGTCATGCCTGCTATTGCTTAGAGTTGTGTCAGGTCTGATTCATCGGGGATGAATTGGAGGTGTGTGAACATGTCCTACTGTTGAGAGCTAAGTGTGTGAACACGATCTGGTAAAGGTAGCGGTGAGAGGACATGTAGGAGTACATGGTGGGTTGTCTCATTGCAGCCGTTCTCAAGAACTGAGTTCTGTGTTTGTGATCCATGAACAGTTACTACCACACATTGGGCTTCGGGCACTCCAAGCTCTCTCGACTTATTAATCAACTCGACCTTTGTCCAGGAGTTGCAACTAGTTTCTGGTGTTTGTAGGTAGTGCTAGTAGTCTACCAAGTGGCACCCGGTACAGGTGGGATTGGGACAGACTAGGCACAGTGGCCCAGTGTACCAAGTGGCACCCGGATGGTGGGCTTGGGAACCCTGCACACATCGTTTGGGGCTGTGAGCGACACCCCGGCCAGATCTCCTTGCGGATGGAACCCGAATAGGCGATAAACCTGGACGAGAGACTTGTGTGATTAGTAACGTCGTGGCCAACACCCTCGCTGGGCTTCTGCTTGAAGGTTGCCGAGTACATGTCGTGTAAACAGCGACAAGTGGTGAGAGCGTGTGTGAAGAAGTACACCCCTGCAGGGTTAACATCATCTATTCGAATAGCTGTGTCCGCGGTAAAGGACTTCTGGGTTGCCTGTACAGTTCATAGACAAGTGAAAGTGGATACTCTAAAATGCGCAAGATAAGTGTGAGTGCTATTGATGGCATTCTCGTAGGGAGACGGGAGCGGATCCATAGTGGTGTATTGATATGGTGAATATGTGGACTCGTGTGCGCCACCTCAAAAGAGTTACTTGCAGTCGTAGTTCAGGATAGCCACTGAGTCAAAGCTGGCTTGCTGCAGTCAAACTCCACCACCCCCTTTGTTGATAATGACGCATATGTTTATAGTTCTGATGTAAGTCTTGCTGGGTACATTTGTACTCACGTTTGCCTATTTTATATTTTTGCAGAGAGACTTCAGTCTCGCTAGTAGTTCTCCTTGGACTTCGACATTTAGCTTGTTACCTCAGCTACGATCATGTGCCTTCGCAGGATCTGGTAGTTAGTCAGGCCTCTCAGCCTTTTTCATTTATAGTTGTTTGTATTCAGACATGTTAAGTTTTCGCTTGTGCTTTGACTTGTGTGCTCTGAATGTTGGGTCATGAGACCCATGTTTGTAATACCTCGCTCCTTGGAGCCTATTGAATAAAATAATTGAGTTGTAGTGTCATGTTGTGATGCCATGTTGTATTTGCACATATCAAGCATATTGTGTGTATGTTATTGAAATGCTTGGTATGTGTGGGGTCTGACTATCTAGTTGTCTATCCTTGGTAGCCTCTCTTACTGGGAAATGTCTCCTAGTGCTTCCACTGAGCCATGGTAGCTTGCTACTGCTCCGGAACACTTAGGCTAGCCGGCACGTGTCCTTCTTCGTTCATGTGTCTGTACCTTCGGGGAAATATCACGCGGTGTCTACCGGAGTCCTGTTAGCCTGCTACAGCCTGGATTACCGGAGTCTTGCTAGCCCAACTGCTATAGCCCGGATTCACCCGCTGATGACCAACACGTTTGTTGATGGGTCATGTATGCCTGTCCCTATAAGTTAGCGCCACTTTGGGTTCACGACTAGCCATGTCAGCCCGAGTTCTTTGTCATATGGATGCTAGCGACACTATCATATACGTGATCCAAAAGGCGCAAACGGTCCTGGGCCTGGTAAGGCGACACTTGTGGGAATACCGTGCGTGAGGCCACAAAGTGATATGAGGTGTTACATGCTAGATCGGTGTGGCATAGGATTGGGGTCCTGACAGCTTTGGTATCAGAGCCTGACTGTCTGTAGGTTTACCAAGCCAACTGGTCGAAGTTGAGTCTAGAAATTCTTTAGTTATATAAGGGAATTGATTGTGGGATGGAATGTAAGGCTCTTTTTACTCCTTATACCTTATGCCCTTCTGATCTGAGTCATCTTATGTTTCCTATGGGGTTAAGGAACTAGGCTTTCTCTGCTGTCTATCAGGATCACGTGTTACTAATCAGTAGACTCATAAGATTGTTGGATTTAAGCCTCAATTTAGTTTCTACTACTTCCTGTATTCATAGCTGGCCTCAGATTCTTGATATTGTGCTTCTAAGTGGTTATGCCACCCTTTTTGCAGGATGTCTCAAATCTTTTGAGCATTTACAGCCGTTATGTTGTCCGAGTGATCCCAGGTTTCTAAACAATTTGATGCATTTGCAAAATCCTTTCCCTCTGATTTCGATGTTCCTTTAGGCCAGGTTAATCACACTAATTGTTGAGTTGAGGTATTCTATGGCCTCGACATATATGTTGGAATTATTATTATGATCCTAGGTGTTTTAGAGTACCACCTAGTAAGCTAGCCATGATTTGTGTTTCCAGTGTGATGACTCTGGCCATCATTCCCGAAAGCATCCCGTGATGCAATTTAATTAGTAGGTATTCCATTCCTGGGTTCTTGAACCCAAGATTTACCCTACTTACCTCATGTTGATAGTGTTTGCTTATTCCTTTAGGATATTAGCAACCTTTGCATTAGTCCTCGAGGTTCGTGGTATATCTTTCTTCCAAATACCATGAACCACTACAGGAATCTGCTACTTTGCCATCTGCCACGACGGACGGCAAAGGCATGGATGGGGGACGGCAAAGACCTTTGCCGTCAGCCGCGGACGGCAAAAGGTGACAGCAAAGTAGGGGACGGCAAAGAGCTGCGTTGCCGTCTGCTTCGGGCAGCTGACGGCAAAGGGTCCTTTGCCCTCAGCAGCGGACGGCAAAGAAGACGAACGACAATAAATGCGCTGTTACTCCGTTAGGTGGTTAACGGCAGGCCTTTGCCGTCCAATGCAGATGGCAAAGCCTTTGCCATCAGCTGCTGATGGCGAACTGACCAAATTGGTCAGCCTCCCAGGAAGCACAGTTCCCTGCCACGTGGCCTCTTTGCCGTCCGCTGCTGATGGCAATGAACCCTTTGCCGTCGGTTGCAGACGGCAAAGAGCCTGCATATTGTCTCTTTTTTTCTGTTTTTTTTAATCCAACAATTTTCACAGCAAATATATATGACGTATATAGATATATTTCCATATCACATATCCAACACATAAGTTTCATTCATACACATTGTTCATACATAAGCAAGTTCCATCCATACACATTGTTCATACATAAGCAAGTTCCATCCATATACATATTACAATGCAAAGTTTCGTCAAGATAGCAAGTTCTATCATAGCAAGCTAGATACAATGCAAAGATTCATCAAAGGAAAAGCAAGCACTCCATCATAGCAAGCTAGCTTCCATGAAGTGAATGAAATATGCAAAATGGTAAATAAGAAAGTTAGAAATAGGTGACTAGAACAAGAAGAAGACTAGAACAAGAAGTATATGTCATTTATGAGCTAACTTAGGTGAAATGGATCATATATGAGCTAACAAAGTTGAAATGGGTTGTTTATGAGCTAACTTAGTTGAAATGGATCATTTATGAGCTAACTTAGTTGAAATGGGTCATTTATGAGCTAACTTAGGTGAAATGGATCGTTTATGAGCTAACTTAGGTGAAATGGACCGGTTTTTAGCTAACTTAGGTGAAATGAATCATTTATGAGCTAACTTAGTTGAAATGGGTCGTTTATGACCTAACTTAGGTGAAATGGATCATTTAAGAGCTAATTTAGGTGAAATGGATCGTTTTTAGCTAACTTAGGTGAAATTGATCTATTAGGAGCAAATCTAGGTGAAATGGGTCATTTTGGAGCTAACCTACGTGAAATGGGTCATTTTGGAGCTAACCTAGGTGAAATGAGTCATTTTGGAGCTAACCTAGGTGAAATGGGTCATTTTAAAGCTAACGTAGGTAAAATGGATCATTTACGAGCTAATCTACTAAAATGGGTCATTTTAGAGCTAACTTGGATAAATTGGATCACTTGTAAGCTAACTAAGGTAAAATGAGTCATATTAGAGCTAACTTAGGTAAAATGGATCGTTTATGAGCTAACTAAGTTAATTATGCAATTTTTGACATAAGTAAGCTTATAAGTCATTTTGAAGGAAAAGAAGCTAACTCTAGGTCATTATGGTAAGCATATTGGAGGAAATAAAGCTAAGTCTAAGTCTAGAGAAACTTACCGTGATCAGGGAGGTGGAGGAGCGGGCTGGCTCGTGCTGGTAGCTGGAGAAGTATCATGCGATGCGTTTCTGGAGTTAAGCTGCACCAAAGATCATTTCCAATGTCTCGAGCATTATGACACTCAAATGTTAAGACTAGCAAGTAATGTCCATTCAAATTAAACTCACCGTGCTCCCAGGAGCAATCACTGGCATCGGTGGAGCGGTCTGACCGGACTTCTCGCACACAGACTGCACATTTGGTTTTCACAACAGAGTCATACTAGTTAGTAATCAGACTCAAATGTTAAGACTAGCAAGTAATCTACAGAAGAAACTTACCACAAGGAGCTCATACATGGCCTTGCCTGCATGTCATTCCGTGCCCTCTCCTCCTCCAACATCTTTGTCGTCCTCTCCTCCAACTCCCGCTGCCTCTCCGCCGCCTCCGCCAGAAGTTTCTCCGTTCTATCTCTCTCTGTATAGCAGCCTGCAACACCACTCACATGACAATTTGTAATCATTGATGGAAGCGCACACAATGTAATGGAGAAAGGTAGCTGAGTATGTATAACTAACCTTGATGGTGAGTTGGACTGGCCGTTCACGAGGCCTTATCTCAGGAGCGGAGCTCGACTGGCGCGCCTTGATCTCCGGGAGAGTGCTAGGACAACGCATATGTCCATCTCCCATGGCTATGGAGCCATGGGACCTCCCGCCACCAGATATCATCAGCAACTCTGTATCAATGGGACCCTGGCTCAGGTTAAAGTCATCCCCTTTCCTCGCCTTCCCCTGATCTCTATATTGCACGAGCTTGTCGTGGGCGGAGATGTTGGTGAAGTTCTTTGGATCACCGAGGTCAGACGCAGAGAATGCCTTGACTTTCTTGTAAGAGCCAGTGTGGGCCATGGCATACAGGTCGTACACCTTTGGCACCTTATCCGCCTTATTGTAGCGTGCCTGAAAGAGAGAAACAAAGTAAATTAGTAATTAAAGGGCTAAAGCTAGCATGATGAATGAATTGCATGAATCATGAAGCAAACCACATACCCAGTTCCGCCCGTACTGAAATAAGTTGGAGCTGCCTTGGTGGTGTGGCACACCTTTGATTTGGGCACGTTTGTCCTTGGCCTCGTTGTGGGTGGCCCGCCATTCTTTTGAGCACCACCCATCGACCAACACCTCCCAACAATCTATCCGATCCGCACACCATCTCTGAGGGGCCTAAGTTAGTAAATAGAAACTTCAGCGCTACGGCTATGAATTACTAAATGAAGGAATTAAGTACAAGGCCTTAAGAATTACCTTCATGTACTACTCCTTACTCAAGAACTTATCGCGGCACTCCTGCTTGGACTTCTTGATACCAGGGTCGGCGTAGTAGTCTCGAACAGACTGCACCCGAGCCTCATGCCATAAGTTCTGAAGTAGGCGCTTGCACTCCTTCTGGATAACATCTGCCGCCTCCTCCTCGTATCCCTCCTCACACCTGTAGAATGTCTGCAATCAAATGAGACAGTATTGATTAGTACAATTAATAACTAGCTAGTTGAAGATTTTTAATTGTGTAAAGGAGAAATTACCCAGAACTTTCTGATCACCATGTCTGCCCTCGTCTTGCACAAGACACCGTCGATAATCTCACCCGGCGGGGCCGGGGCAGCCAAGTAGTGCTCGCAACTCAATCCAACCTCTGGAAGCTGACCCTCACCAGGCAACGTGACAAACCCCGGAAAGTTTTGCCGAATCAGAACTCCAAGGACGGAGTTGGGCCGGCGGACACTTTCATGGTGGTCCCAACCCCTGCAGCATGACAAGGCCAACACATTAGTTATTTGAAGAAACGTGAATGCATAAGGTACAAAAAGATTAAATGCACTTACCTCTCCCCATCAGGGAAAATCAACCACCTCTGCTCGCGGGTCGCCGGCACGGACGGGAGCCGTGTAACACGATGCTGGTAGACATTGCCCCCCTCCTCCCCCTCCTCCTCAAAATCAGTCAGCTCCCCGCCATCATCAGCATGGCCACTCGGCTCCCCGCCATCATCAGCATGGCCACTCGGCTCCCCGCCATCCTCAGGCTGACCCGACCAAGTATCCCATCCAGACGTGTGCTCCTCCGGGGTCTCGTGGGCCCAACTCTCGTGGGCCGAAGGCCCGTCGACCCGAGGCTCATGGGCCGAAGACCCGTGGAACGAAGGCTCATGGACCGGAGTCCGTGTAGCCTCCTCCTCAGACGAGTCCACCCTAGCAGTCATGTGCTCGGGTGAAACAGCTAGGGGCGGCGGCGAGGAAGGCGCCGTAAGAGTCACCCTACCTCCTCTCCCGCGACCACGTGCTCCACCTCGGCCCTTCTTCTTACCTCGTCCCCCGCTGGGCACCGCGGTCGACGAAGAAGGGCCCGGCGGTGTCGCCATACTGTCCAGCAATGCTCGGCGGAGAGGTGCGTGTGGAATGGAAGACCTCACACTACGCGCCGACGAAGAAGGGGCCTCGGCGCGCTCCCGACCAGCGCCCACCATCTTTCAACACCTGCCATGACAAAGAATAAACGAAATTAGTACAACATAAAAAAAGGTACCGACATGAATAATAATATGTATATCACTTAAGTGTATCATCATCAAGTACAACATAAACAACTGCACATTTAAAACTACCCTATCAACACAATTATATATGATATTTTTCATAACAAAATCGAACAATATATGACCTAACTAATAATTCACAAATATATGACCCCGTCGGCCTCTGGAAGGCCAAAGAACACCTTTTCGGGAGGTGTCGGGGGTCGGGGTGTCGTGTCGGTGTCGGGGTGCCGTGTCGGGGTCGGGGTCTCGG
>NC_041393.1:567119594-567212476 GCF_002162155.2 Triticum dicoccoides | reverse complement strand
CGGCCGGGCGGCGGCGAGTGCTGGGGGCGGCGGCACGCGTGTGGGGAGAGAAACAGAGAGAGAGGGCGTGGTGGGGCGCGCCGTTAGATATGTTGAATCTTTGTCGTCCGCTTTTTTGCTCTTTGCCGTCTGCTAGCAGACGGCAAAGAGGGGGGACGTTAAGTTTTTTTTAAGCAGCTCCTCAGTGGGCCCCCCTCCCTCTTTGTCGTCTGCTAGCGGACGGCAAAGATTCTTTGCCGTCAGCTAGCGGACGGCAAAGAACTGGCTGATGGCAAAGGCTTTCTTTGCCATCAGCCAGTTCTTTGTTGTCTGCTTTCTGGTAGCTGATGGCAAAGAGCTTCTTTGCCGTCTGCTAGCTGACAGCAAAGAGCTGGCCGATGGCAAAGTAGCTGATTCCAGTAGTGAACTGCTCATGGCAGAAGTTCCTCGTTGAACCGAAAGAGCACAACCAGAGTGTTCTCGATGAGTTCCCCATTCTATATTGTGACTCTGCCAATCCTAGCTCTCTGCATGGGTTATCCGGAAGAAATATGTTGAATTTGTTCGGCATGCTAATCCATGCATCCAAAACTCAGAGAAACGTATGTTCCTTTGAGTTGTCCCTCTTTAGTTGTCTTCTGACCTTCGTCTATCAATTGATAGTCAAGAGTTTGCGTGCATTCGTTCATCGGTGCCTATTATTCTTGTGGTCCATCAAGCCATTCTATTCCGGAATGACTAGGAGAAACAAACTCCAATACCTCATCCATATCCACGATTGGGTCAAAGCAGTTATGTTCCGCAGATCAATGCTAATCCAGCTTTTTTTCTGTCCTACCCTGAAGTATTACCCACTTTATGTCAGGAATGTCATCAGAACTGCACCCTCTCTTATGAATTCTTGATGTAGTGATACTTCTCGCCATCATTATTCATTCCTTGGTTTCGTGTTGTCGCAACCGGAATGCCAATAAGTGAATCATGTTGTGTGAAATCAATACTTCTAGCAACACCGTTGCTTGGTAGTTAAAGGACAATAATTTTATTCTTAGTGTGTTCGTTCTTGAATCATCATTCTAAGATAGATTGTGCTACCTAGTCCTTATCTCTGGTGCACTCTACGATCAATGAGTTAGGATTGTGCTAACCCCTCACTCCTTTGATCATATCGTCTTGCCCTGAAAAGCAAGATTGTTCCCGAGCTTAATAACATATCAGTGGTTCGTGATTTTCCGGATATCTTCTCGGAAGTATCACCGGGTCGTCACCTAACCGCTATGTTGAGTTCGTGATCAAGTTTGTTTTCTTGTAAACCACCCTTACTCCAAGAATCTGTGTTGGATACCCTGAGCTAGTTGGTTAAGCTAAACAGCAACTTGGAGAGTTGGAAGATAAAAGTTTGTCTGACTTAGTTCATCTCTAAGGGATATCTTCTGTGTGTGTGTTGAAGAAAGATGATATTCTCATTGATTTGTCCTCATGATCAGTTGTTGGATCTGTTGTCTTGTCAAAACTTTGATTTGAGTGTGGGCTATCGTCAAATCAAATCAGAACCAACGATGTTCGTAATGTTGTCTTACCCGTGGTTGTTTCCGCGGGCATACACCATTATATTTTTTGGGCCTAACCAATGCCATCGCTTTGTTCACATAGCTGTGGAATTCCATCTTCATGGAAATATGGATGACCTGTTGTTGAGCCCATTGACAACATTTTCATCTAGTCCATGATTCATGTTGAACATCTAAGTTAGCTTTGGAAACTTTTGAAAGCATTTTCTTCGTGCTAGCTCATGAAGTTTATGTTTTGATGGAAGAAGTGACTTCCTATAATTCATGTGTATTTGATGCAAGTTGCCGCCGGGGATTCGAGAAAGTCAATGTTGCTTCCTCTGGAATCATCCCAAGTCAGTCATGCATCTGTGAAGTATACATTGGTTTGTGAGATTAGCTACCTCCATTCTATATGTGTCCCTAGCACACCAAGCCACTGATTGACTTGTTCAAGGAAGAGAAGTCTATGCTTGGGATCTAATCCATGGACTTGCGTAAAGACTGCGTTATCCTTGATGAGGGTTCCCCACCTGAACTCGGTAGTGTTTCATTGTAAGACTGCCAGGTGATCATGCTTGTCTGGGATAGTGTGTTCACGTGTTTCTAGCAGAAACCATCTCATGTTTTGGAGCTTGCTATCGCAGTTCATTCCCCGAGAATCTCGTAACGTCATCTCGTCAATTTGTGTTGCAAACTTTCATTTTTCTTTCTAGACTCGATGAGTCTGGAATATCCTGACACCAACCAGATCTGAATCTCAGGCAGATATGATGGTTGGACCTTTTCCCAAGAATTATAATGTTGGTCTTTCTAAATCGGTAAGGTGGATGTCGTGGGCAACACACCCAACCGGAAGACCTATTATTGTAGTATCTTGATTGAGGAAGTTGGCCACCTCCCCATAAGGATTTCATAGGATTTACTTCCTAGTTGTCCCTTATGAAATTTGTGTTCTCGAAGTCCGACCTGTTACCTGATGTTCTAGATACTAAACCATATCAATAAATGGGTTACACTAGCACATCAAGGAGAACATTAGAAGCGGAGTGCTAAATGTCTCTCGGTCGATCGTCCAGATATTGTTCCCCTTGGCCTCGCTAAGGTGAAATCTGAGAAGGTGTTATCTTCCTTTGCATCTGCATCGTCCATCACTATTCATCATGATAGTATGTTGTGTTGCCAGGATCCTTGACACAGAGATTGGTAAAACCTTGATGAACACGAAAATGCTCAAGTTCTTGAGAGCATGCGCAAGTGCTAGGTGTTATCATCGACACTAACTGGGATCGCTCCCAGTTTTCCTCGGTTATGCTATAACCTTTCAAACAGTGGACTCACCCTCTAGTGTTGGGTTTCTCTCTAGTTACCAGAATCATTCCCAGTATTTGCATTTTGTTCCCAGCTTGCACCGCCAATGCGCCATTCTCCCATGGGCCCCATCTAACTCCAATGATAAGCAAAATCATCACTTGTGTTGTCTTCAACAAGGTAACCCACACCATCCATTCTAGTCTGGGTATGCCATTCTAACGAACTCTTTCAAATGATCGCTCGGGAATTGCCCTAGGCTGGTTTAGAGAGTCTCAATGATCTCTATTTCAAAGGTAATTCTTTTTGCCACTTAGGGTAATAATCTACAAATCGCCATCCTCTAAGATGTCTCGTTATGGTATCATGACAGTTCAACTCCTCGCTACGTTGACAACTGTTCACCACCCTCTTAAGTGTGGAATTGTTGTCTACCAAGTGAACCTTCGTCATCCGTTCCACTCCATTCCTCTAGATGTATGCTTCGCGTTTCAGCTCGTGAGATGCTTCTATGTCTCATTCCGCGAGTTGATCCTGAGTTGTTTGATCTTCGAGAAGATCGATCCTTTTAGAGTTTTCCTTTTCCTCTCATTGTTATGTGAATTGGAGTCCTCAGAGCAAGGCATCGGGACAAAGATGGTGATCGAATCAACGTTCTTATGATGTGCAACCGGGATCATGAAGATTGTGTTAGTTTGCATCCCCCTTTCATCTTACCCTAGGCTTGAATCTTGGGGCGAGATTCTTGTTTAGTGGGGGTGAGTTGTCACATCCCTAGTTCTAGTCTGCTATGGGTTAGCTATTCTTGTGTTGCATCATGTTTAAATTTCTCTTAAACCTGAAATGGGGATTGCCTAAACCCTAGCAACAAAGGAATTCACTAGGTTCAACTAAAATATTTTCAGTGAATCCAAATGGCTTTCAAAAATGTTCATCATTTCTGGAAAATGCTAGAATCATAACTAGAGGTGTTGCACATTTTTCCATGACATATTTGGGCTCTGAATTAAATCATATAGTATTTGCATTTGGGCATTTGAATGCTATTAAATATTTTAAATGCTCAAATAATCATAAACTAAATTTTTTACTGTTGGATATATCCTAAATAGTAGCCATTATTAGTTTCATGATTTTTGGATCTGTTTCAGTATTTTAAATAAAGCCCTAAAGACTGAAGAATAATAGAAAACAGAAACAATAAATAAAAGATAGAGAGAGAAGGAATTACCTGCACCCACCTGCGGCATGCTACTGTAGCCTGCTGGCAGCCCGGCTGGTGGCCCAGCCCACCAGCGCCCCCTTGTCATCTTCCTCCTCTGCCAGGAGGACAACCAGGTGCGTGGCGAGCGCCGACGCTGCTCTGGCCACCTCCTGCTTCCCCGACCCCTTCTAGCGATGCCACGGAGACGCCCTGAAGCCTCTGTCACCTCTCCCTCACTCGCTGCTCTCTCTCCCATCCCCTGGTTCTCTCCCCGCAGCCGCCCGAGAACGCCGTCGTCGCGCCGACGAGCACCACCGCAGCCATTGTGCACCTGTCACCCTTCCGCCGAGTCCAGAAGCACCGCCGAAACCTCCCCCTCCTCACAATCGTGCTACGAGACACCAGGAGGCCATGCTTCATCGCCATCGCGGTCATCTTCAACCTCGGGCACCCAAGCCCCTCGCCGTCGATTCACGCCGTCAAGGACGTCCCCGAGCCCACTGACCTACTGCGCCGCCTCCCTGTGAGATCCTAACTCATCTCCCCCTAGACCCGCCATATTTTTTCTTCCTCTAACCGCGCCAACTGCCGGAGCTATGAGCTCCTCGCCGCTGGCCTCGATGCCGTCGTGGCCACAGCCGCCGCCGCTTGCGTCCAAGCACTGGAACATGCTCAGGACCTCCCAAGAAACCCAACGCCACCGCCCAAGCCACTCTCCGTGCACCCTAGCCTCGTCCCGCTCGAGCCCGTGGCTCTGGCCGCCGCCAAGCTTCCCGCCGACGGCGTTACCGGCCACCCCGCGACCAACGGCCTACGCGGTTGGATGCGGCGCACCTTCAGCTACCCGTAGACAAAAACCACACGCAAAACCGAGCCCCGTAGCAGGTTTCCGACGAACTTCCGCCGCGTTTTTGGTCATCGCCGGCGGAACTCCGGCGAAGCCGACGTGGCACCATCATTAGCACTAATGACGGGTCTAACCATCCTCCTCTGTCACTGACTACTGGGCCCCACGGCCTAATTAACCCTGCTTAGCTCCTGTTTAGACTAAACTAACCCCACGGGCCCCACAGATCAATTTGACCTGGCCACGTCACCTGTTGACCGGCCCCACATGCGAGAGCTGACTTGCTGACATGGCTATTGACCTGACCCCACCTGTGAGTGACACTATCCAGCACTGGCTCACTGACTCGTGGACCCCACTAGTCAGTTTGACCTGGACCGTGCCCCGTTGACTCGCTTACATCACCCTGACATTATGCTGACGCATTAAATCATTTACTGGATTTTGTTTAATTCTAAATAATCAAGGAAAACCAAGAAAATGATTTAAACTTCAAAAAATCATAGTAATTCAACCATAACTCCAAATGAAATAAGTTATATATGGAAAATGATCAGAAAAATCCAAAGAATCTGAATATGACATTTTCATGTATGTTTGAACTAGTTAACCTCACTGAATAGGACAATTTATGATTATGGAATAAATGGTAATTGATTTTGGAGTTGGAATTTGCTATAGGTTTGAATTCCACTTCAATGAATATGACTAGCTGTTGCACTAGGTCAATTCAGTACCTTAATATGACATATCATTCATATGTATGTGCATTGCATTGATTGCGGTTCCTTTTGTGTTTGCCGGTGATTGTCCCCTCTCAGTAGACGTGTTCCGACGACGTGATCGGTGACACCGATGAAGACCTATATTATCTTCAGAAGTGACAGGCAAGCAAAACACCCTCTTTCATTCGGATACAATCCCACTCTCTCCCTCCTCCTCTCTTTTATTGCATTTGGACAACAACGATTCAACTGTTACATGCTGCGGTAGTTGAACCCCTTTCCTCTGCATGACCTGTCATTGCCACAGTAAATAGATGAAACCCACTAGCACGAGTAGGAGTTGTTTGAGCCCTGATGTGCCTACTCATTCATGCTTGTTTGTCATGCCTGCTATTTCTTAGAGTTGTGTCAGGTCTTATTCATCGGGGATGAATCGGAGGTGTGTGAACATGTCCTACTGTTGAGAGCTAAGTGTGTGAACACGATCTGGTAAAGGTAGCGGTGAGAGGACATGTAGGAGTACATGGTGGGTTGTCTCATTGTAGCCGTTCTCAGGAACTGAGTTCTGTGGTTGTGATCCATGAACAGTTACTACCACACATTGGGCTCCAGGCACTCCAAGCTCTCTCGACTTATTAATCAACTCGATCTTTGTCCAGGAGTTGGAACTAGTTTCTGGTCTTTGTAGGTAGTGCTAGTAGTCTACCAATTGGCACCTGGTACAGGTTGGCTTGGGATAGACTAGGCACAGTGGCCCGCTGTACCAAGTGGCCCCCGGATGGTGGGCTTGGGAACCCTGCACACATCGTTTGGGGCCGTGAGCGACACCCCGGCCGGATCTCCTTGCGGATGGAACCCGAATAGGTGATAAACCTGGACGAGAGACTTGTGTGGCTAGTCAGGTCATGGCCGACACCCTCGCTGGGCTTCCGCTTGAAGGTTGCCGAGTACATGTCGTGTAAACGGCGATAAGTGGTGAGAGCGTGTGTGAAGAAGTACACCCCTGCAGGGTTAACATCATCTATTCGAATAGCCGTGTCCGCGGTAAAGGACTTCTGGGTTGCCTGTACAGTTCATAGACAAGTGAAAGTGGATACTCTAAAATGCGCAAGATAAGCGTGAGTGCTATCGATGGCATTCTCGTAGGGAGACGGGAGCGGATCCATAGTGGTGTATTGATATGGTGAATATGTGGACTCGTGTGCGCCACCTCAAAAGAGTTACTTGTAGTCATAGTTCAGGATAGCCACTGAGTCAAACCTGGCTTGCTGTAGTCAAACTCCACCACCCCCTTTGTTGATAATGATGCATATGTAGATAGTTCTGATGTAAGTTTTGCTGGCTACATTTGTACTCACGTTTGCCTATTTTATGTTTTTGCAGAGAGACTTCAGTCTCGCTAGTAGTTCTGCTTGGACTTCGATGTTTAGCTTGTTACCTCAGCTACGATCATGTGCCTCCGCAGGATCTGGTAGTTAGTCAGGCCTCTCAGCCTTTTTCATTTATAGTTGTCTATATTCAGACATGTTAAGTTTTCGCTTGTGTTTTGACTTGTGTGCTTTGAATGTTGGGTCATGAGACCAATGTTTGTAATACCTCGCTCCTCGGAGCCTATTGAATAAAATACTTGAGTTGTAGTGTCATGTTGTGATGCCATGTTGTATTTGCACATATCGAGCATATTGTGTGTATGTTATTGAAATGCTTGGTATGTGTGGGATCTGACTATCTATTTGTTTATCCTTGGTAGCCTCTCTTACCGGGAAATATCTCCTAGTGCTTCCACTGAGCAATGGTAGCTTGCTACCACTCCGGAACACTTAGGCTGGCTGGCATGTGTCCTTCTTCGTTCCTGTGTATGTCCCTTCAGGGAAATGTCACGCGGTGTCTACCGGAGTCCTGTTAGCCTGCTACAGCCCGGAGTACCGGAGTCCTGCTAGCCCAGCTGCTACAGCCCGGATTCACCCGCTGATGACCGACACGTTCGTTGCTGGGTCATGTATGCTTGTCCCTGTAAGTTAGCACCACTTTGGGTTCACGACTAGCCATGTCAGCCCAGGTTCTTTGTCATATGGATGCTAGCGACACTATCATATACGTGAGCCAAAAGGTGCAAACGGTCCCGGGCCTGGTAAGGCGACACCTGTGGGAATACCATGCGTGAGGCCGCAAAGTGATATGAGGTGTTACAAGCTAGATTGGTGTGGCATAGGATCGGGGTCCTGATAGGGAATAACATATGTTGTCATAACGGTTCGACCGAGAAAGATCTTTGTAGAATATGTAGGAACCAATATGAGCATCCAGGTTCCGTTGTTGGTTATTGATCGGAGAGGTGTCTCGGTCATGTCTACATAGTTCTCGAACCCATAGGGTCCCCACGCTTAACGTTCGATGACAATATTGTATTATATCAGTTATGTGATTTGGTGACTGAATGTTGTTCGGAGTCCTGGATAAGAGCATGGACATGATGAGGAGTCTCGAAATGGTCGAGAGGTCAAGATTTATATATAGGACGATAGTATTCGGACACCAGAAGTGTTCCGGAGTGTATCGGGTATTTATCGGAATACCGGAGGGGTTACCGGAACCCCACGGGGGAATATATGGGCCATATGGGCCATGAGAGGAGAGCACACCAGCCCACAAGAGGTGGTGCACCCACCCTATGGCAGGTGGCCGAATAGGAGCAGGAGAGGAGGGGGTTCGGCCCCCTTCCTTCTCTTCCTCCCCCTTCCTTTCTTCTCCGGTGAAAAAAAGGAAAGGGGGTGCCACTTGGGAAAACCCCAAGTAGGATTCAGATCCTACTTGGGGTGCCCCCTGGCTGCCTCTCCTCCCCTCCCACCTATATAATATGTGGGTAGGGGGCACCTAGAACAAACAACATAAATTTTTAGCCGTGTGCGGCGCCCCCCTCCACAGTTTACACCCCCGGTCACATTCTCGTGGTGCTTAGGCGAAGCCCTGCACGGATCACTTCACCATCACCATCACGACGCCGTTGTGCTGACAGAACTCATCTACTTCCTCGGCATCTTGCTAGATCAAGAGGATGAGGGACGTCATCGAGCTGAACGTGTGCAGAACTCGGAGGTGTCGTACGTTCGGTACTTGATCGGTCGGAGCTAGAAGAAGTTCGACTATATCAACCGCATTGTCAAACGCTTCCACTTTCGGTCTACGAGGGTACGTAGACATACTCTCCCCCTCGTTTCTATGCATCTGGATGAATAGATCAGTGCATGTGCGTAGCAATTTTTTTGTTTTCCATGCAACGTTTCCCAATAGTGGCATCCGAGCCAGGTCTATGCACGAGTAGAACACAAAGAGTTTTGGGCTGTGAAAGTCATACTGCTTACCACCAACGTCTTATTTTGATTTGGCGATATTGTGGGATGAAGCGGCCCGGACCAACCTTACATGTCCACGCACATGAGGCCGGTTCCACCAACAGACATGGAACTGGTTTTGCATAAAGGTGGCTGGCGGGTGTCTGTTTCTCCTACCTTAGTTGAATCAAATTTGACTGCGGACGGTCCTTGAAGAAGGTTAAAACAACAAATAGGACAAAACATCGTTGTGGTTTTGATGCGCAGGTAAGAACGTTTCTTGCTAGAAGCCCGTAGCAGCCACGTAAAACTTGCAACAACAAAGTAGAGGACATCAAACTTGTTTTTGCAGGGCATGTTATGATGTGATATGGTCAAGACATGATGTGATATACGTTATTGTATGAGATGATAATGTTTTGTAAAATTTATCGGCAACTGACAGGAGCCTTATGGTTGTCTCTTTATTGTATGAAATGCAAATGCCATGTAATTGCTTTACTTTATCACTATGCATTAGCGATAGTTGTAGTAGCAATAGTTGGCGAGACGACCACGACACAACGATGGAGATCAAGGTGTCGACCGGTGACGATGGAGATCATGGGCATGCTTTGGAGATGGAGATCAAAAGCACAAGATGATGACGGCCATATCATGTCACATATTTTGATTGCATGTGATGTTTATCTTTTATGCATCTTATTTTGCTTAGTACGATGGTAGCATTACAAGATGATCCCTTAACTAAATTTCAAGGTATAAGTGTTCTCCTTGAGTATGCACCGTTGTGACAGTTCGTCGTGTTTAGACACCACGTGATGATCGGGTGTGATAGACTCTATGTTCACATACAACGGGTGCAAGACAGTTTTGCACATGTGAAATACTTGGGTTAAACTTGACGAGCCTAGCATGTACAGACATGGCCTCGGAACACTGGAGATCGAAAGGTCGAACATGAATCATATAGTAGATATGATCAACATAGAGATGTTCATCATTGATGACTACCATCTCACGTGATGATCGGACATGGGTTAGTTGATTTGGATCACGTATCACTTAGATGACTTGAGGGATGTCTATTTAAGTGGGAGTTCATTAGTAACTTAATTAATGGAACTTAATTTATCATGAACTTAGTCCTGATAGTATTTGCAAATTATGTTGTAGATCAATAGCTCGCGATGTAGATCCCCGTTTATTTTTGATATGTTCCTAGCGAAAAATAAGTTGAAAGATGATAGTAGCAATGATGCGGACTGGGTCCATGATCTGAGGATTATCCTCATTGCTGCATAGTAGAATTATGTCCTTGATGCACCGCTAGGTAACAGACCTGTTGCAGGAGCTGATGCATATGTTATGAACGTTTGACAAGCTCAATATGATGACTACTTGATAGTTTAGTGCGCCATGCTTTACAGCTTAGAATCTGGGCTTCAAAGACGTTTTAAACGCCATGGAACATATGAGATGTTCCAAGAGCTCAAATTGGTATTTCAGACTCAAGCCCGTGTCGAGAGGTATGAGACCTCTGACAAGTACTTTGCCTACAAGATGGAGGAGAGTAGTTCAGCTAGTGAGCATATGCTCAGAATATCTGGGTAGTACAATCACTTGAATCAAGTGGGAGCTAATCTTCCAGATAAGATAGTGATTAACAGAGTTCTCTAGTCACTATCACTAAGCTACTAGAACTTCGTGATGAACTATAATGTGCAAGGGATAACCAAAAAGATTCCTGAGCTCTTTGCGATGCTGAAATCGGCGAAGGTAGAAATCAAGAAAGAGCCTCAAGTGTTGATGGTTAACAAGATCACTAGTTTCAAGAAAAAGGGACAAGGAAAAGAAAGGGAACTTCAAGAAGAATGTCAAGCAAGTTGCCACTCCCGTGAAGAGGCCCAAAGCTGGACCTAAGCCTGAAATTGAGTGCTTCTACTGCAAAGGGAATGGTCACTAGAAGCAGAACTACCCCAAATACTTGGTGGATAAGAAGGACGGCGAAGTGAACAAAGGTATGTTTGATATACATGTTATTGATGTGTACTTTACTAGTGTTCATAGTAACCCCGGGGTATTTGATACCGGTTCAGTTGCTAAGATCAGTAACTCGAAACAGGAGTTGCAGAATAAACAAAGACTAGTTAAGCGTGAGGTGACGATGTGTGTTGGAAGTGATTCCAAGGTTGATACGATCACCATTGTATACTCCCTCTACCGTCGGGATTAGTGTTGAACCTAAATAAATGTTATTTGGTGTTTGCGTTGAGCATGAATATGATTAGACCGTGTTTATTGCAATACGGTTATTCATTTAAGTCAGAGAATAATTGTTGTTCTGTTTAAATGAATAAAACCTTCTATGGTCATACACCCAATGTGAATGGTTTATTGAATCTCGATCGTAGTGATACACATTCATAATATTGATGCCAAAAGATGCAAAGTTAATAATGATAGTGCAACATACTTGTAGCACTACCATTTAGGTCATATTGGTGTAAAACACCTGAAGAGACTCCATGCAAATGGACTTTTGGAATCACTTGATTATGAATCATTTGACACTTGCGAACCATGCCTCATGGGTAAGATGACTAAAACTCCATTCTCCGAAACAATGGAGCGAGCCAATGACTTATTGGAAATAATACATACCGATGTATGTGGTCCGATGAGTGTTGAGGCACACGATGGGTATCATTATTTTCTGACCTTCACAGATGATTTGAGCAGATATGAGTATATCTACTTAATGGAACATAAGTCTGAAACATTTGAAAAGTTCAAAGAATTTCAGAGTGAAGTGGAGAATCATCGTAACAAGAAAATAAAGTTTCTACGATCTGATCGTGAAGGCAAATATTTGAGTTACGAGTTTGGCCTTCATTTAAAATAGTGTGGAATAGTTTCAAAACTCACGCCACCTAGAACACCACAACATAATGGTGTGTTGGAATGTCGTAACAGTACTTTATTAGATATGGTGTGATCTATGATGTCTCTTGCCGATTTACCATATCGTTTTGGGGTTATGCATTAGAGACAGCTGCATTCACGTTAAATAGGGCACCATCTAAATCCATTGAGACAGCACCGTATGAACTATGGTTTTGCAAGAAACCTAAGCTGTCACTTCTTAAAGTTTGGGGTTACGATACTTATGTCAAAAGGCTTCAGCATGATAAGCTCGAACCCAAATTGGAGAAGTGTGTCTTCATAGGATACCCTAAGGAAACAATTGGGCACACCTTCTATCATAGATCCGAAGGCAAGATCTTTGTTGCCAAGAATGGAACATTTCTAGAGAAGGAGTTTCTCTCGAAAGAAGTGAGTAGGAGGAAAGTAGAATTGATGATGAAGCCGAATTTGAAGTGACAAGCCTGATCCCACCAATCCGTAAGCATACCTTCGTCCCTGAAGTTGACCCGGCCGAGCTAATTGATGATGAAGCTGAATTTGAAGCCTTGAATGGCATTGACTGGTCGTCATCAACCTTCCAGGATAGGGAACAGGACAAAGAAGCGGAGAGGGTTGACCCGGAAGCTTCAGGACAACAAGGCAAGTGATCCGCCGGGCGGCTCATATTTGTAGCCTTCTGCAAAAACAGTTTAATCATTTGGACTCGGGGAATCATGTAATAGAGTAGAACTGACTGTGCTCTATTGTGCCATCGTGCACATTTTGGTGCTCAACACTGCTAAGCCGCCGTCTTATATTCGCCCTTATTATACTTATCATCTATTTTCCTGATGCATAAGAAAGTCCTTAAACTATCCTGCACATAGAAATAGATCACAAGAACCCTTGGCGGTTTACCGCAAGGCGGGTCATAAAACTAATATGGAATAAAGGAGTCACCGATTAGTCTATTATGGATCATAACTTTGAAACAATATCATACCTATGACATTGAATTTGCACTGTCGGCTAATGTGACCTGAACAGTAAGGGTGATAACCCAATCTTTAGAAGCCAACACTTCCAAATATATGGTGATTGTCATATGCTGGTGACTTATCGTCCAAAGCCAAGCCGGGTTAAATATAAACCACATATATATGCCATAAATAAAAAGGACTCAAGGTAAAACCAAAGATTGTTTTCAGAAAACTTAAGCCAAATAGAAAGAAAAATCGAGGCTTCTGATTCGAATACGATCAGTAAACCAGACCAAAGGGGTTAAGCTAGGATTGGAATACGATCATGTAGCCCCAGTGGTTTTGGCGTTGCGCTGATCAAGAGGGTATCGACAGCTATGTTCTCTTTGGTTCGAATACGACCCATGTTTGAATAGGAAGCCCACAAATGACCTTGAGAGTTTTTTAACGACTTTGATTCGAATACGATCAAAGTCGGACCCAAAAAGGGTTAAGTTATGATTCGAATATGATCAAGAAGCCCCCTAGTGAGTTTGGCATTGTGCTGATCAAGAGGGTACCGACAGCTATGTTCTCTTTTGTTCGAATATGACCTATGTTTGAACAGGAAGCCCCCAAGTGATCATGAGGTGTAACGGCTGTGATTCGGATACGATCATGAGCCGGACCAAAAGCTGTGATTCGAATACAATCAACCCTCAATTGGTCTTGAGAATTATAATGATGAAGACATATGATCATTGAGGATGAAAAGGATAGAGGTCCTGCTTTATTACTTATCATAATATATACATCGTCAAAAATATGTACATCATGAGAGCCGGTGGCTCAAGTGTAGTAAGGCCGAAGATGAACGATATTCCACAGCCGGCGGGTCTCCTCCTCTGACTTACGTGAGTCTTTGTGCTCTTGAACATCGATAAGGTAGTATGACCCATTGTTCAAGTCCTTGCGGACCACAAAGGGCCCTTCCCAAGGTGGGGATAACTTGTGTGCATCAGTTTGATCCTGGATGAGCTGGAGCACCAAGTCACCTTCTTGAAAGGTTCTGGATTTAACCCGGTGGCTATGATAACGGCGCATGTCCTGTTGGTAAATCACCGAGCAGGCTGCTACCAAGTCACGCTTTTCATCTAATAGGTCAAGTGCATCCTGACGGGCTTGTTCTTATCATCTTCAACGTAAGCCGCCACGCGGGGCAAGTCATGACGGATGTCACAAGGTAGAACCGCCTCTGCTGTGTAAACCATGAAGAAAGGCGTGTAATCCGTTGACCTGTTGGGGGTGGTATTGATGCTCCATATCACAGAAGGTAACTCCTCCACCCAACAACCCGGCGTATGTTGCAAAGGAACCATAAGAAAGGGCTTGATGCCTTTCAAGACTTCCTGATTGGCTCTTTCAGCTTGACCATCAGATTGGGGCTGAGCTACTGATGAAACATCAAGCCGGATATGCTCATGTTGACGGAACTCCTGCATGGCACCCTTGGACAGATTAGTACCATTATAAGTTATAATGTTGTGTGGAAAGCCAAAACGAAAGATCACATTTTTCATGAATTGAACCGTCGTGGCTGCGTCACACTTACTAAATGGCTCAGCCTCAATCCACTTTGTGAATTTGTCAACCGCCACCAAGAGGTGGGTCTTTTATCTTTGGACCTTTTGAAAGGCCCAACCATGTCGAGTCCCCAAACTGCAAACGGCCAAGTAATTGGAATCATCCTCAATTCTTGAGCCGACACGTGAGCCCGTCGTGAGAATTTCTGACAACCGTCACATTTACTGTCTAGATCCTCCGCATCAGCATGAGCCGTCAGCCAATAAAATCCATGACGAAAAGCTTTGGCCACAAGAGACTTTGAGCCAGCATGATGGCCACAATATCCTTCATGAATATCATGAAGAATTCTTGACCTTCCTCAGGACAGACATAGCGTTGAAACGCCCTAGTGACGCTGTGATGATGCAACTCACCATTGGCAATTGTCATTGACTTAGACCTCCGGGTTATCTGCCTAGCCAAGGTTTCATCCTCAGGCAACTCACCCCGGGTCATGTAAGCCAAATATGGCACTGTCCAATCAGGGATGATGTGAAGAGCCGCCACCAATTGTGCTTCCGGGTCAAGAACAGCCAAGTCTTCCTCTGTAGGCAACTTGACAGAAGGGTTATGCAGAATATCCAAGAAAGTGTTAGGTGGCACCGGCTTACGCTGAGACCCCATCCGTCTTAAAGCATCAGCCGCCTCATTCTTTCTGCGATCAATGTGCTCCACTTGGTAACCCTTGAAGTGTCCAGCAATGGCATCAACTTCACAACGATAAGCCGCCATGAGGGGATCCTTGGAATCCCACTTGCCTGAGACTTGCTGAGCCACAAAATCTGAGTCGCCAAAGCACCTTACCCGGCTTAAGCTCATCTCCTTAGCCATCCGAAGACCATGGAGCAAGGCCTCATACTCAGCTACATTTTTAGTACAAGGAAACATCAACCTTAGTACATAACAAAATTTTTCACCTCGAGGGGAAGCTAAAACAACTCCAGCCCCCGAGCCCTCCAATTGCCTGGACCCATCAAAGTGAATAGTCCAATATGTGTTGTCCGGCTTCTCTTCAGGCATCTGCAACTCTATTCAATCATTGATGAAGTCCACCAGCGCTTGAGATTTGATAGCAGTGCGTGGCACATACTTTAAGCCATGAGTGTCGGTGTCAAAACCGGCGGATCTCGGGTAGGGGGTCCCGAACTGTGTGTCTAAGGCTAATGGTAACAGGAGGCAGGGGACACAATGTTTTACCCAGGTTCGGGCCCTCTCGATGGAGGTAATACCCTACTTCCTGCTTGATTGATCTTGTTGATATGAGTATTACAAGAGTTGATCTACCACGAGATCATATAGGCTAAACCCTAGGAGCTAGCCTATGATTATGGTTGTTCTCGTCCAATGGACTAAACCTTTTGGTTTATATAGACACCGGAGGAGGCTAGGGTTACACAGAGTCGATTAGAGAGAAGGAGATCTAACATCCGAATTGCCAAGCTTGCCTTCCAAGCAAAGGAGAGTCCCATCCGGACACGGGACAAAGTCTTGAATCTTGTACCTTCATAGTCCAAGGCAAAGTATATAGTCCGGCTGTCCGGATAGCCCCTATCCAGGACTCCCTCAGTAGCCCCTGAACCAGGCTTCAATGACGATGGGTCCGGCGCGCAGATTGTCTTCGGCATTGCAAGGCGGGTTCTTCTCTAAATCCAGAGTACCTGTTGTAGCGAACAGTGTCCGGCTTCCCATCAATGTTGTATTCCTCGGCTTCTGTGCTTCAATAATGGCCATCTCCACGTGTCGAGCGAATACGAGGAGCCGGAGCATTTTTACATTTGCCAACCTGACCCTGCAGGCGAACCTTTTATTTGAAGATACGGGGGTCTTTAGATCCAAATCTCACCTTATTCCCTCAAGCAAGCATTCAACAGAGCGCATCCGGAAAAAATCATTCCATCATGGTCGATCGCCGCAGCTCCTCTTCTCACTCCCTTAGCTCTAAGCCAGGTGATTGGGAAAAATGTTCTGTCCCCCACAACCATTTAGTAGAGTTACAGACCCAAGGATTTCTTCCACCTGCGTACATGGTCCTCGTCCGAGCCGGACTAGCCACCTATAATGGCGGGGCGCAAGCGGAGAGATCTCCTAACCCATCTAAGGGGAGTGGGTATGCCTCGTCCCATATTTGCTAAGAGGCGTCGGGTTTCCAATCCACCCATTCCTCCGTGGGCTCCTGGAGTTCTACGGCCTCCATTTGCATAACTTTAACCCCGCCTCCGTGCTGCACATCGCAGGATACGTCGCCCTCTGTGAGTTACTCCTGGGCTGCGAGGCTCACTTCGAGTAATGGAAGAAGTTATTCTACCTTGTCCCTCGTAAACAGGGGGGTCTATATATCAAGTGGGCGGAGCCAAAATATGGCGCATCGCCCAGACCGGATACCTGTCCGGCACTCCAAAGAAGGCATCCAAAGACTGGCCCTATGAGTGGTTTTATGTCGATGACGTTCCCCTTCCAGACCCAATCTGGACGGGCCTTCCTGAGTTTAATAACGCTCCGCTGAAGAAACGCCAAAGTTGGCGCCCTCGGAGCCCCCAAGAGGAAGATGATAGAGAAGTCCACTTCCTAATGGGCAGGATAAAGACACTGGCACAATCAGGACTGACAATAGTCGAAGTTATATCAATATGCATAATGCAGGGGGTGCAGCCACTTCAATATCGGGGGAAGCCCATGTGGCACTTCAACGGGGAGGACGATGCCACCCGCTGCGGTCGTAAAGGTCCGGACTCCGCATCGCTCTGGCGAGAATACTGTCTGATTTATATAAAGGAGAAGAAGAAGAGTTCCTCCGTATTAAACCACGGGATGGATTTTCCATGTACAACTCCCCAAGCTGGGTAAGCCGTTACTCTTTACTCAACTCTATCCATTCCTGCATCCTTCATCACAATCATTTACCTTGATATTTCTAAGAAGGAACTGAGGAAGGCCGTGAAAGAGTTCCATAGCCCCTCTCCGCAGCCAGAGGATCCTGGCCGGGCCCTCGACCCCGGACTTGAAGAAGATCCAGATATATCTGTGGAGCTTGTCGACGGGACGTTTTATCAGGCAAGCTGCGACGACACCTTGGTGGCTATTATTGCCGACTATCCCGGACTACTCCCTGCATCACGTGTAAGCAAAGATGAAGCCCTAACCTCCGAAGAGGATTCCTTCTTTATACCATGCCTTATGCACAAATATCGTATTTTTATAGAGACGGCCATTAGAATGCGGCGCCGAGCCCCTAGGGGCTCATTAGCAAAGGGCATCCGGGCCAGGCAGGCTCAAGAGGAACGCCATCGCACAGGTATAATTAAAATCTGCTCTATGATTATCATTTTTGAAATGTAACATCGTCCATCATGTCCTGGCAGAAAGAGTACTTGCCAGACTATATCCGGAGATCCTGCCGGTCATGCCTCCACAAGCCGGATTCCAGAACCGGCTTCAAGAGAGGAGGCTAATGTGGGGCCGACGCCGAATTTTCCTCCGACAGAGGATGCGGATAGGCTCTCCACCACAAATTTTGAAGTAGAGAGCACCATGAATCACAGGCGCCGATGGGCCGTACTCCGCAATGGTATCTTTTCTGAAGAGGCATTCAATGCCTTCAATTCAGGAGATGCATACATCCGAGCTGCCCAAGATGGACTTGCCCGAGCGACGGACTAGTATGCAAAGGATATATAGGTAAGATAATTTGATAAGCATGTATATCAGTTGCCCCTGAGACTTGAAACAGTTGGAACAACTGATTTAAGGATCATTGTATGCACAGGTTCTTGTAGATAAGAATACCCATTTATCTCAAGAGCTAGAGGAGTGCAAGACCCAGCTGAGGGCCGCGGTTGCCAAACTAGAGGAATCCCAGAAGGCCTCATCTTGTAACACTTGTCTCAATAGAGAAATTTTAAGGACATATACCAGTTAGTATTTGGCTTGCTTTATAAGTCTAATAGAGGATTCTGCAGGCAATCCCGGAGAGAATCTGGAGATCATGAAAGATAGTGAGTCACATCTCCAAAGACAGCTGCTGGCGAGTGTGTGGTTACGCAGGTTACGCAGGAGAAAAACAATCTCCAAGATGCCAACATCTAGCTGGCGTCGAATTAGCAGATGTTCGAGCTCAGCTTGCGGACTCCGCGAAGGAGAACAGGAGGCTTCGTCGCGACATTTATGGGAAGTGCTTAAACGAACTGCAGTATAGTTCGGCGAGGAAGCGTATTAATAGAGTTATGTCTATAGGTATGCTGACGGGCCGTCTTGAAGAGGAGATGCCCGGGTCCGCAAGCGATTTGCTACAAGATCTCTCACAACTGCACGGACGAGCTCGGCAGGTGATGCAGGGTATATTGCCCAGGCCTTGTGGCCATCCGCTTCCCTGCCAGGAGGCATGGGGGAGCTCATGGATATGCTCAAAGGAGCATGGCGGCGCTTCCGGTTATGGAAGGTATCAGCCTGCCGACAAGGTGCAAGGTAAGCCTGGGCCAGGGTGAAGATGCGATACGCCAAGGTTGACCCAAACCATATGGCCGAAGTCGACCGGTGGGGCCAGATGGGCAAGAGATTCCCGTAAGTCTGGTGTATGACCAAGTAGTCTTAGCCGCAAAGTATTCCCAACAGGATTGTAGGCTAGACAGCCTGTTGGATGGTATAGAGGAAGAATATAGCCAGTCCAAGTGACTATGTAATTCAATGGACATATGTAGTCCCTAGCCGGATTGAAAATCATTTGTCATGGCGGACCTTTTCGATTCAGCCCACAGACCCGACAGTCCGGGGTGTATCCGAATACTCGCTCAGTTATGTAAAACCGGGGTATGCGTGGAAACCATGCATAGGGGTCATAAGTGCTTGAACAGAAAAGTACCCAACTAGTTATGTTATATTACATGGGTAGTAAGAAACATCTTCCAGAGAGAATAGTTCCATTAGGGGTTCCTTTCCCTGGGTACGCATGCATCGATGTGCATGTCCGAACTGCGAACAGAAGCACAAGATACAAAACATCTGGGGATTTACATTGTAATAAACGAAAAAGCAACTTTTGTTCACCGATCGAATATTCCCTTAAGAACGCTAGCTTTCGGCTTCACCCAGTCTGAGGTACACATCCGGCTGAACCGGCAGTAACAATTGGAGAGGTGCTCCCCTTATTCCCTAGCCAAATTAACGGGGACGTAGGGCATAAACACAAGAGCCAGGAAACCCAGCATGGCCAAATCTTAAGTCATATCGATGCATATAATGGTGAAGAAAAGGCACATATGGAAAAAGGACACATATGTGGTAGGTAGGAAGCCATAAAAGTGATTATATTTAGCTTCTGTATAGGAAGCCCCCAGGTATGGTGAGCACACATAGTGCTGCCGGAGCAATCCAAGCATCCGTACAATATTTTCTACTTTGTGTGAAGAAGGTAAAGAGGGCGAGAAAGGAAAAAGGGAGAACATAATTGAAAGAGCGGAGGTAAGGAGACGAACATTGAGTTCGGCACTAGACGTAGAATCTCTGGAGTCTGGCCGCGTTCCATGAGTTTGGCTCGAGTCTGTTATCGAATGCATTGCGCAGACGGTACGCTTCTCCAGTGAGAACTTTTTCAATGATGAAGGGACCCTCCCACTTGGGTTTGAGCTTGTCCTTCTTCTTCTCCGGTAGAACGAGTTCGCCAATGTTGTAAGTTTTAGCCCGCACTTCTCTGCTTTGATACCTTCAAGCCTGCTGCTGATAGAATGTGGAATAGGCTTTTGCAACGTCGCACTCCTCCTCCAGGGCATCTAAGTTGTCCTGCCGATCTAGCTCGGCTTCCTTCTCTTCGTACATGCGCACGCGAGGTGAGTCATGGATTACATCGCAGGGTAGTACTGCTTCTGCACCATACACCATAAAAATGGTGTATATCCGGTGGTACGATTCGGCATGGTCCACAGCCCCCAGAGTACGGAGTCGAGCTCCTCGACCCAGTGTGTGTTCGATTCCTTCGAGGATCGCACTAGTCCGGGTTTGATGCCGCTCATGATGAGACCATTTGCACGTTCGACTTGACCGTTTGTTTGGGGATGATAGACGGAGGCGTAATCGAGCTTAATGCCCATGTTGCCACACCAAGTTTTCACTTCATGGGTTGTGAAGTTTGAGCCATTGTCAGTGATGATGCTGTGGGGGACGCCGTAACGGTGTACAACCCCTAATATGAAGTCTATCACTGGTCCGGATTCGACCGTTTTAACTGGTTTGGCTTCTATCCATTTGGTGAACTTGTCCACCATGAACAATAAGTATTTTTTCTTATGGCTTCCCCCTTTAAGAGGTCCGACCATATCCAGCCCCCAGACTGCGAAGGCCCAAGTTATGGGGATTGCTTGGAGAGCGGTAGGGGGCATATGGCTCTGACTGGCGAAGAGCTGGCAACCGACGCAATGTTGGACAAGGTCCTGTGCATCTGCCCGGGCTATCATCCAATAAAAAGCTGTACGGAAGGCTTTGCTGACAAGTGCCCAAGCTGCAGCGTGGTGCCCGCCGAGTCCGGAATGGATTTCAGCCAAGTGCTGTCGCCCTTCCTCTTCGGAGATGCATCTTTGGAGCACTCTGGTGGCACTTTTCCTATAGAGCTCTCCCTCGTGGACTTTGTAGGCCTTGGAAAGCCGCACAATACAACGTGCTTCATTTTGGTCCTCAGGGAGCTCTTGCCTATTTAGGTAGGCCACGAAGGGCTCGGTCCATGGGGCAATGACGACCATGATTTCGTGGGCTGAAGGTGTTATTTCGCTGGCGGAGCCCCCGATTACGTCAGATGGTTCGGAATCTGGGGTTGTGTTCGGAGCCGAGCTGGTGTTGCCGGTCTCCCCTTCCCATACCACGGATGGCTTGAACAGCCTTTCCAAGAATATATTAGGTGGGACGGGGTCGCGTTTAGCGCTGATGCGGGCGAGGATATCCGTCGCTTGATTGTTTTCTCGGACCACATGGTGGGATTCGAGCCCCTCAAACCGAGCAGACATTTTGAGTACGGCATTACGGTAGGCCGCCATTTTCGAATCCTTGGCATCGAAGTCTCTGTTTATTTGTGATATTGCAAGGTTCCAGTCCCCGCACACTTCTAGGCGTTGAATGCCCATAGAGACTGCCATCCGAAGACCATGCAATAGAGCCTCGTATTTGGCTGCGTTGTTGGAGTCTGTGTATAACATTTGGAGTACGCATTGGACCGTGTCTCCGGTGGGGGATGTCAGGACTACACCCGCTCCCAATCCGGCCAGCATTTTAGAGCCGTCGAAGTGCATGATCTAACTGGAGTACGCGCCATACTCTTATGGAGTTCGGCTTTTGCCCATTCAGCGACAAAGTCAGCCAGTACTTGCGACTTAATGGCCCGCCATGGTTTGTATGTTATGTCGAACGGAAGGAGCTCGATAGCCCATATAGCAATCCGGCCCGTGGAGCCGTGGTTGTTTATTATGTCATTGAGTGGCACTTCGGAGGCCACTGTAGTCGAACACTCTTGGAAGTAGTGTCGTAGCTTCCGGGATGCCATGAAGACCGCGTATGCTATCTTTTGATAGTGTGGGTATCGGGATTTGCATGGAGCGAGGACAGTGGACACGTAATATACTGGATTTTGGAGCGGGAACTTGTGTCCATCCGCTTCTCGTTCGACGACGAGCACTGCGCTTACAACTTAGTGTGTTGCAGCTATTTATAATAGCATAGGTTTGCCAGTATTTGGCGCAGTCAGGACTAGATTGGTGGCCAATAGGGTCTTTATTTTATCCAGTCCGGCCGTGGCCGCATCCGTCCACTCGAAGTGTTCGGTGCGTCGAAGAAGGCGATAAAGAGGTAGTGCCTTTTCTCCTAATCGGGAGATAAAGCGGCTTAAGGAAGCCACACATCTAGTTAGTTTCTGGATCTGCTTGAGGTTTGTTGGGATAGCCAGCTTTGACAGAGCTCGGATTTTTGCCGGATTTGCTTCGATTCCTCTATTGGAAACGATGAAGCCGAGAAACTTCTCGGAGGGTACACCAAAAACACATTTTTCCGGGTTGAGCTTGATGTCGTATGTTCGGAGGTTGTCGAACATGAGTCTCAAGTCATCTATTAAAGTTTTGACGTGTCTTGTTTTGATTACCACGACGTCCACGTATGCCTCCACTGTTTTGCCGATTTGCTTCTCCAGGCATGTCTGAATCATGCGTTGATAGGTTGCGCCGGCATTTATGAGCCAAAAAGGCATAGTGTTGAAACAAAAGGGGTCATATGGCATTATAAAGGCCGTTGCGGCTTGGTCGGATTCCGCCATTTTTATCTGATGGTATTCGGAGTATGCGTCGAGGAAACATAGTGAGTCGTGTCCTGTGGTGGCAATGATGATTTGGTCAATGCGAGGGAGGGGGAAGGGATCCTTAGGGCAGGCCATGTTGAGGTCTTTGAAATCGACACATAGGTGCCAGGATTTGTCCTTCTTTGGTACCATTACCAGGTTTGCTAGCGAATCTGAATGTTTTATATCTCTGATGAATCCGGCCTTAAGTAGCTTGGCTAGCTCTTCTCCCATGGCTTGCCGCTTAGGCTCTGAAAAGCGCCTAAGAGTCTGCTTGACTTGCTTGTATCCTTTCAGTATATTGAGGCCGTGTTCGGCCAGCCTGCATGGGATGCCCGGCATGTCTGAAGGATGCCAGGAGAAAATGTCCCAATTCTCGCTTAGGAAGTCTCGCAGTGCGGCGTCCATTGCGGGGCTCAACTGTGTCCCAATGGAAGCTGTCTTTGTGGGGTCCGTTGGGTCGACCTGGAATTTGACTATCTCATCCGCGGGCTTGAAAGAGGTGGACTTGGGTTGCTTGTCGAGTATCACATCGTCTCTGTCCACTGTGGCACGCAGCATTGTTAGTTCTTCGGCCGCTAGGGCTTCGGATAATGCTTCCAGGGCTAGTGCGGCAGTTTTATTTTTGGCGCAGAGTGCGATGGCCGGATCACTAGCTAGAGTGATGATTCCATTGGGTCCAGGCATTTTGAGCTTCATGTACCCGTAATGGGGTATAGCTTGAAAGCTCGTGAATGCGTCCCGCCCTAAAAGGGCGTGGTATTCGCTGCTGAACAGGGCCACTTGGAACATGATTTCTTCGGACCTATAATTCTCCGGCATGCCGAATGCCACATCTAGTGTGATTTTTCCCGCACACCGTGCCTCCCGACTAGGGATGATTCCCTTGAAGGTCATGTTGCTTTGCTCAATGCGGCTTTTGTCAATTTCCATCTTGTTGAGGGTTTCTTCGTAAATGAGGTTTAATCCGCTTCCGCCGTCCATGAGTACTTTAGTGAGCCGGAAGCCGTCCACGATTGGGCTAAGGACAAAAGCGGCTGGTGCCCGTACTATTTGGAATTGAGGTTCGTCACTGTCACTGAAGGTTATAGCAGTGTCGCTCCACGGATTTATTTTTGCCATGTGGCAGACTTCAACAAAACTTCGATAAGCTCGCTTGCGCCTATTATTTGAGGCGAAAGTCTCGAAGACTGTTAGCACCGCATTGTTGTCTTTGGCGGGATGTTGCTCTGCTTTATGGTTTATAAGGAGATCCTCGCCGCTTTTTGCTACCTGCCAGAGTATCCAACATGCTCTAAGGCTATGCGTTGGCATGGTATCCGACGTGCTGTGAATTTTGCATGGCCCATTGAGCCGTTCTTCCAATACGGTTCCACGCCCTGGAGCAGGCTTTGGTTTTTTGGGAATTGGATCGGGTAACTTACGAGAGTTTACCCTTTTAGTTCGGATGAAGGGTTTAGTGAGAGCCGGATTATCCCCGAAGTCTGTTTGGGTTTTCCAGGCGCTTTCCATCGCACAGTACTTCTGTACTATGGCCGCTAAGTCAGCAAAGTGTACTATGTCACAGCGACTTATAGCATTGAGGATTCCTTTGTTCGTGCAATTTTTGCAAAAAAGTGAGATTGCGTCTTCCTCGCAACAGTCCTTGACCTTGTTTATCACAAGGAGGAATCTGGCTCAGTAGCGATGTACTATCTCCTGGGGCTCTTGTCTGATATGGGAAAGATGGCATAAGTCTGGGTGGGTGGGCATATTTAAGTCTGAATTCTGACCCGATTGTCGGTGTCAAAACCGGCGGATCTCGGGTAGGGGGTCCCGAACTGTGCGTCTAAGGCTAATGGTAACAGGAGGCTGGTTACATGATGTTTACCCAGGTTCGGGCCCTCTTGATGGAGGTAATACCCTACTTCCTGCTTGATTGATCTTGATGATATGAGTATTATAAGAGTTGATCTACCACAAGATCATAGAGGCTAAACCCTAGAAGCTAGCCTATGGTATGATTGTTGTTATGTCCTACGGACTAAACCCTCCGGTTTATATAGACACCAGAGGGGGCTAGGGTTACACAGAGTCGGTTACAGAGAAGAAGATCTACATCTGAATTGCCAAGCTTGCCTTCCACACAAAGGAGAGTCCCATCCGGACACGGGACAAAGTCTTCAATCTTGTATCTTCATAGTCCAATAGTCCGGCCAAAGTATCCGGCTGTCCGGATACCCCCTTATCCAGGACTCCCTTAGTAGCCCCCGAACCAGGCTTCAATGACGATGAGTCCGTCGCACAGATTGACTTCGGCATTGCAAGGCGGGTTCTTCTCCAAATCCGGCATACCCGTCGTAGCGAACAGTGTCCGTCCTCCCATCAATGTCGTACTCCTCGGCTTCTGTGTTTCAATAATAGCCACCTCCACGTGTCGAACGAAGACGAGGGGCCGGGCATTTTTACATTTGCCACCCTAATCCTATAAGCGAGCCGTCTACTTTAAGAGATGGTGATCCTCAGATCCAAACCACACCATCTTCTCCCGAGCGAGCATTCCGTAGAGCGCCTTCGGAAAAGACCATCCCATCATGGCCAGTCACCATAGCTCTTCCTCTCGCTCCCCTAGCTCGAAACCAGGGGATTGGGAGAAGTGTTCCATCCCCCACAGCCGCCTAATAGAGCTGCAAACCCAAGGGTTCCTTCCGCCCGCATACATGGTCCCCGTCCGATCCAGACTGGCCACCTATAATGGCGGGGAGAAAGCGGATAGATTTCCTAACCCATCTCGAGGGGAGCGGGTATGCCTTATCCCATATCTGCTAAGAGGAGTCGGGTTTCCAATCCACCCATTCCGCCGCGGGCTCCTGGAGTTCTATGGCCTCCAGTTGCATAATCTTACCCCCGCCTCCATACTGCACATCGCAGGTTATGTTGCCCTCTACGAGCTGTTCCTGGGCTGTGAAGCTCATTTCGAGCTAGGGAAGAGGTTATTTTGCCTCGTCCCCCACAACTAGGAGGGATCCATATATCAAGTGGGCGGAGCCGAAATATAGCGCGTCGCCCAGACCGGATACCTGTCCGGTACTCCAAAGAAGGCGCCCAAAGACTGGCCTTCGGAGTGGTTTTACGTTGACGACGTTCCCCTGCCGGACCCAATTCGAACAGGTCTCCTAAATTTACCAATGCTCCACTGAAGAAACGCCAAAGCTGGCGCCCCCGGAGCCCCCAGGGAGAAGATAACAGATAAGTCCTCTATCTGTTGAGCAGGATAAAAACCCTTGCCAAATCAGGACTGACAATAACCGAAGTTATGTCAATATGCATAATGCGGGGAGTGCAGCCACTTCAATTTAGGGGGAAACCTATGTGGCACTTCAATGGAGTAGATGACACCTCCCGTTGCGGTCGTAAAGGTCTGGACTCCGCCACCGCTCTGGCGAGAATACTGTTCGATTTGTATAAAGGAGAAGAAGAGGAGTTCCTCCGCATTAAACCGCAGGATGGGTTTTCCATGTACAACCCCCGAAGCTGGGTAAGCTGTCATCCCTTACTCAACTCTGTCCATTTTTTGCTCCTTTGTTATAATCATTTACCATGATATTCCAAAGCAGGAACAAAGAAAGGTCGTGAAAGAGTGCAGCAGCCCATCTCCGCAGCCAGAGGATCCCGACCGGGCTCTCGACCCAAACTTGAAGAAGATCTGGACATATCCATGGATTTTTTCAACGGGACATTCTAGCAGGCAAGCAGTGGCGGCTCTTTAGTAGCCATCATCGCGGATTATCCCGGACTGCTTCCTATGTCGCATGTAAGTAAATTCGGGGTCTTAACTTCTGAAAAGGGGTCCTTCGTTATGCCACACCTTATGCACATGTGTTGCGTCTTTATAGAAATGGCCATCAGGATGCCGCGCGGAACCCTTGGGGGCTCCTCAGCCAGGGCTAGTCCTGAGATTTATGGGGCCCGGGGCGAGACTAAAATCCGGGGGCCCTTAATGTAGACATTGAAATAATATTTAATACATGTATATGTGAAACTTTATCAGTAAACACTTAAAATGCCTCCAAAAGCAAATAATTAATATTTTTACCTTCAGAAAAATTATAAAGTTCTTAGATGTAGGTTCATTAATGGTATGAATATCAATCTCCTAAATGCATAAAGTTATCAAACCATTTAACCTCTCTTGGGACATTTACAATCCTCACGTTCCTTTTCTCAATTTATACCTCTCTTCAAAAGATGTACGTGCTACTTTGAGTAGGACAGTAATGATCAAATAAGGCAGCATACCTCAGACATCATCAACACATCCAGTAGTACCTCGTTAAACGTGTCCTCTTTGATCAAGCATTAGAACCATCTTCTAAACGCTAGAGATAACACAGATAATGAGTTAAGTTTCATATAGTTTCATAAACTATATGAGTAAATTGTTGAACAGAAGATTCAGTGTATTACTTGATATCATCTGCAGATCCAAAAGCAATATTTTCTGACAACTTTGGTTATGGACATTTTAAGTTCAAATATTCTACAGGGAAGGAATCATCCAAGCGCCTTTGAGATAAAGCTTTTCCTGCGTGACTACGAAACCATAAAATTGATCACCGAGTTAATCCTACTTCAGTAGACATCATCTCCCATACTCCTAATTTTTGTTATAAATCTGTAACATCACAGTTCCTAAGTTTTGAATGCCAAAAGGAAATCCTACTCATGGTGACTATATAATTTCCCGTCGGGAGAAGGAAGAGAGTAATCTCAAAATCCATACAAACCCCACAAGATTCGATAAAATACATGTGAAGTGATTCTTACCAAAAGCCTGATGACGAGTCAATCGGCGTGCTCGTCCTATGTCGCCGCTGTCATGGCATCGGCAGATCGGCCGCGATGTGATCGCCACAATTGGGGACTGGAAGTTTGGCGTTGGCGGTGTACGGAGAAAAAAGGGGACTAGGACTGGGATGTTTCCTCAATGACTCACGCCCTGCGCCAGGCCGCCAGGCCCAAAATCTGAACATATGTTGGTTACAAGGGCCCCCTTTTGATTGGAAGGATAAAAACACAACAATGTACTCCTGCTACATGAGGTTGCGTCACGACTGCATGCCAGATGATGAACTGACCTGCATCCTGGTCGAAGGGGCCCCTGACTTTGGGGGGCCCGGGGCGGCCGCCCCCTGCCCCCCCCCCCTCCCTCAGGACCGGGCCTGTCCTCAGCAAAGGTTGCATGGGCAAGGCAGGCTAAAAAGGGAGGTAGTTAGGGCTGAGACGCCAGCACAAAGGTACGATTAAAACTTGCACCGTGATTATCTCTGCCAAGATATGACAATCTTAACTATGTCCTGGCAGAAAGAGTAGTCGTCGAACTATATCCGGGGATCCTGCCGTCCACGCCTCAAGCAGCTGGATTCCTGAACCGGTCTCACGGATGGAGGCTGATGTGGGGACAACGCCGAACTGTCTTCATGCAGAGGATATCGATAGGCTTTCCGCCACAAATTATGAAGTGGAGAGCGCCATGAATCACCGGCGCCGACGGGCCGTACTTCACGGTGGTATTTTTTTCAAAGAGGCGTTTAATACCTTCAATTCTAGACATGCATATATCTGTGCTGCTCAAGATGGACTTGCCAGGGCAACGGACTAGTATGTGAAGGATATACGGGTAAGAAAATTTGATAAGGATGTGTAGTAGTAGCCCCTGAGACTTGAAACAGTTGGCACAACTGATTTCAGGATCACTGTATGCATAGGTTCTTATAGAGAAGAATACCCATTTATCTCAAGAGGTGGAGGAATGTAAGACCCAGCTGAAGACCACTGCTGCTGAACAAGAGAATTCCAAAAAGGCCTTGTCTGGTAATACTTTCTTCATAAAGGGATATGCAGGAATGGGTACCAATTATGAATTCAGCATGGTTTATGAATCTAACAAAAGATTCTGCAGACAATCCTGGAGAAAATCCAAAGACTGTGGAAAATAATGAGCCACATCTGCGAAGTCAGCTGAAGGCGGGGGAGCGTGTGCTGACGCAGACTATTTGAGAGAAAAATAAGCTCCAAGATGCCAATATCCGACTAAACATCGAACTGGCAGATGTTCGGGCTCGGCTTGCGGACTCTGTGAAGGAGAACATGAGGCTTCGACGCGGCATTTATAGTAAGTTCTACAAATGAGTTGCAAAACAGTTCGGCGAGGAAGCGAATTAACAGAGTTGTTTCTGCAGGTATGCTGACGGGCCATCCTGGAGAGGAGATGCCCGGATCCGTAGGTGATTTGCTGCAGGATCTGTCACAACTGCACGAGCAAGCTCGCCAGGTGATGCAGTGTTTGGCCCAGGCTTTGTGGTCGTCTTTTTCCGTGCCGGGAGGCATGAGCGAGCTTGTAGATATGCTCAAAGGAGCACGGCGGCGCTTCCATTTATGGAAGACATCAGCTTGCCGACAAGGTGCAAGGTAAGCTTGGGCCATGATGAAGACGCGATATGCCAAGGCTGACCCGAACCATATGGCCGAAGTCGGATCGGTGGGGTCAGATGGGCAAGAAATACCCGTTAGTATGGTATATGACCAAGTAGCGTTAGCCACAAACTATTCCCAACGGGACTGTAGACTAGACAGCCTGTTGGATGGTATAGAAGAAGAATATAGGCAGTCCAATTGACTATGTAATTAGATGGACCTATGTAGTCCCTAGCCGGATTGAAAATCATTTGTCATGGCGGACCGTTTCGCTTCAGCCCCCGGACGCGATAGTCCGGGGTGTATCCTAATACCCTCGCAGTTATAAAAAACCGGGGTATGCATGGAAACCAGGCGTAGGGGTCATAAGTGCGTGAACAGACAAGTACCCAACTAGTTATGTTATATTACCTGGATAGTAAGAAACATCTTCCAGCGAGAATAGTTCCATTAGGAGTTCCTTTCACTGGGTGCGCATGCATCGATGTGCATGTCCGAACTGCGAACAGAAATGCGGGAAACAAGACATCTGGGGATTTACATTGTAATGAACGAGGACATCTTTTGTTCACCGACCGAATATTCCCTTAAGAACGCTAGCTTTCGTCTTAACCCAGTCTGAGGAACACATCCGGCTCAACCGGCAGTAAAAATCGCAGAGGTGCTCCCCTTATGCCCTAGCCGAATTAGCAGGAATGTAGGGCATAAACACAAGAGCTAGGCAACCCAACATGGCCAAAACTTAAGTCATATCAATGCATATGATGGTGAAGAAAAGGCACATATGGGAAGAAAAAACGCATATGTGGCTGGCAAGAAGCCATGAAGTTAGTTATGTTCAGCTTCCGAATAAGAAGCCCCCAGGTATAGTGTGCACGCATAGTGCGGCCGGAGCGATCAGGGCATCCGTACAGTTTGCAAGGCTGTGTGCGAAAAGGTAAAAGAGGGCGAGAAAGGAAGAAAGAGAACATAATTGAAGAAGCGGAGGTAAGGAGACGAACACTGAGTTCGGCACTAGGCGTAGAATCTTCGGAGTCTGGCCGCGTTCCATGGGTTTGGCTCGAGTGTGTTGTCAGATGTACTATGCAGATGGTACACTCCACCGGTGAGAACTTTATCAATGATGAAGGGACCCTCCCACTTGGGCTTGAGCTTGTCCTTCTTCTCGGGGAGGCATAGAACTAGTTCGCCAATATTATAAGTTTTGGCCCGTACTTCTCTGCTTTGATACCTTCGAGCCTGTTGCTAATAGAATGTGGAACGGGCTTTTGCGATGTCACGTTCCTCCTCCAAAGCATCTAAGTTGTCCCGCCGATCTAACTTGGCTTCCTTCTCTTCGTACATGCGCACGCGAGGTGACTCATGGATTATGTCGCAGGGTAGTACTACTTCTACGCCGTACACCATAAAAAATGGTGTGTATCCGGTGCTACGATTCGGCGTGGTCCGCAGCCCCTAGAGTACGGAGTCGAGCTCCTCGACCCAATGTGTGTCTGATTACTTCAAGGATCGCACTAGTCTGGGTTTAATGCCGCTCATGATGAGACCATTTGCACGTTCGACTTGATCGTTTGTTTGGGGGTGATAGATAGAGGCGTAGTCGAGCTTGATGCCCATTTTGCCGCACCAAGTTTTCACCTCATCGGTTGTAAAATCCGAGCCATTGTCAGTGATGATGTTGTGGGGGACACTGTAACAGTGTACAACCCCTGATATGAAGTCTATCACTGGTTCAGATTCATCCATTTGAACTGGTTTGGCTTCTATCCATTTGGTGAACTTGTCCACCATGACCAATAAATATTTTTTCTTATGGCTTCCCCCTTTAAGGGGTACCACCATGTCCAGCCCCCATACCGTAAAGGTCCAAGTTATGGGGATTGTTTGGAGAGCGGTAGGGGGCATATGGCTCTGATTGGCAAATAGTTGGCAACCAAGGCAATGTTGGACAAGGTCCTGTGCATCTGCCCGGGCTGTCGGCCAGTAAAAACCTGTCTGAAAGGCCTTGCTTATGAGTTCCCGGGCTACAGCGTGGTGCCCGCTGAGTCCGGCATGGATTTAGGCTAGGAGCCGCCGCCCTTCCTCCTCGGAGATGCATCGTTGGAGCACTCCAGTGGTGCTCTTCATGTAGAGCTCTCCTTCATGGAATTTGTAGGCTATAGAGCGTCGCACAATACAACGTGCCTCATTTTGGTCTTCGGGGAGCTCTTGCCTATTTAGGTAGGCCAAGAAGGGCTTGGTCCACGGGGCAATGACAACCATGATTTTGTGGGCCAAAGGTCGTATTTCGGTGGCAGAGCCTCCGATTACGTCAGATGGTTCGGAATCTGGGGTTGTGTTTGGAGCCGGACTAATATTGCCGGACTCCCCTTCCCATACCACAGACGGCTTGAATAGCCTTTCCGAGAAGATATTAGGTGGGACGGGGTCGCGTTTAGCACCGATGTGGGCGAGGATATCGGCCTCTTGATTATTTCTCTGACCACATGGTGGAATTCGAGCCCCTCAAACCGAGCTGACATTTTAAGGACGGCATTGCGATAAGCCGCCATTTTCGGATCCTTGGCATCAAAAGTATCCATTTATCTGAGATATTGCAAGGTTCGAGTCCCCGCGCACTTTGAGGCGTTGGATGCCCATGGAGACTGCCATCCGAAGACCATGCAACAGAGCCTCGTATTCGGCTGCATTGTTGGAGTCTTTGTATAATATTTGGAGTATGTATTGGACCGTGTATCTGGTGGGGGATGTCAGGATAGCACCCGCTCCCAATCCTGTCAGCATTTTAGAGCCGTCAAAGTGCATGATCTAGTTTGAGTACGTGCTATACTCTTTAGGGAGTTTGGCTTCTGTCCATTCGGCGACGAAGTCAGACAACACATGCAACTTAATGGCCCACTGTGGTTTGTATGTTATGTCGAATGGAAGGAGCTCAATAGCCCATTTAGCAATTCGGCCTGTTCCATTGTGGTTATTTATTATGTTATTGAGTGGTACTTCGGAGGCCACCGTGATGGAACACTCTTGAATGTAGTGTCGTAGTTTCCGGGATGCCATGAAGACCGTGTATGCTATCTTTTGATAGTGTGGGTACCGAGATTTGCATGGAGTGAGGACAGTGAACACGTAACATACCGGCTTTTGGAGCGGGAACTTGTGTCCGTCTCCTTCTCGTTCGACGACGAGCACTGCGCTTACAACTTGGTTTGTTGCAGCTATCTATAATAGCATGGGCTCGCCAGTATTTGGCGCGGTCAGGACTGGGTTTGTGGTCAAGAGTGCCTTTATTTCTTCTAGTCTGGCCGTGGCTGCATCCGTCCACTCGAAGTGTTTGGTGCGTCGAAGAAGGTGATAAAGGGGCAGTGCCTTTTCTCCTAAGCGGGAGATAAAGCGGCTTAAGGCAGCCACGCATCTAGTTAGTTTCTGGATCTGCTTGAGGTCTGTTGGGATAGCCAACTGCGACACAGCTCGGATTTTTTCCGGATTTGCTTCAGTTCCTCTATTGGAAACGATGAAGCCAAGCAATTTCCCGGAGGGTACACCGAAGACACATTTCTCCTGGTTGAGCTTGATGTCGTATGTTCGGAGATTGTCGAACATAAGCCTCAAGTCATCTATTAAAGTTTCAATGACCACGTTGTCTATGTAGGCCTCTACTGTCTTGCCGATTTGTTTTTCCAGGCATGTCTGAATCATGCGTTGATAGGTTGCGCCGGCGTTTTTGAGCCCGAAAGGCATGGTGTTGAAACAGAAGGGGCCGTACGGCGTAATGAAGGCCGTTGCGGCCTGGTCGGACTCCGCCATCTTGATTTGATGGTATCCGGAGTATGCGTCAAGGAAACACAATGAGTCATGTCCTGCGATGGCGTTGATGATTTTATTAATGCGGGGGAGGGGGAAGGGATCCTTAGGGCAAGCCTTATTGAGGTCCTTGAAATCGACACATAGTCACCAGGATTTGTCCTTCTTTGGTACCATTACCAAGTTTGCTAGCCAATCCAGATGTTTGATGTCTCTGATGAATTTGGCCTCGAGTAGCTTGGCTAGCTCTTCTCCCATGGCTTGCCGCTTAGGCTCTGAGAAGCGCCTAAGAGTCTGCTTGACTCGCCTATATCCTTTCAGTATGTTGAGGTTGTGTTCGGCCAGCCTGCATGGGATGCCCGACATGTCTGAAGGGTGCCAGGCGAAGATATCCCAGTTCTCATGCAGGAAATCTCGCAGTGCGGCGTCTATTGTGGGGTTCAACTGCGTTCTAATGGAAGCTGTCTTTGTAGGGTCCGATGGGTGGACCTGGAATTTGACTATCTAGTCCGCGGGTTTAAAGGAGGTGGACTTGGGTCGCTTGTCGAGTATCACATCATCTTTGTCCGCTGCTGCTCGCAGCGTTGTCAGTTCTTCGGCCGCGAGGGGTTCTGATAATGCCTCCAGGGCGAGGGTGGCGGTTTTATTTTCGGCGCGGAGTGCGACGTCCAGATCACTAGCTAGAGTGATGATTCCATTGGGCCCGGGCATTTTGAGCTTCATGTACCCGTAATGGGGTATAGCCTAGAAACTCGTGAATGCGTCCCGCCCTAAGAGGGCGTGGTATCCCTTGCTGAACGAGGCCACTTGGAATGTAATTTCTTTGGACCTGTAATTCTCCAGCGTGCCGAATACCACATCTAGTGTGATTTTTCCCGTGCATCGCGCCTCCCAACTAGGGATGATTCCCTAGAAGGTCGTGCTGCTTTCTCAATGCGGCTCTTGTCAATTTCCATCTTGTTAAGGGTTTCCTCGTAGATGAGGTTTAGTCCGCTTCCACCGTCCATGAGCACTTTAGAGCCTGAAGCCGTCCACGATTGGACTAAGGACCAAAGCGGCCCAGACTGTTCGGAATTGAGGTTCGTCACTGGCATTGTAAGTTATAGCCGTGTTGTTCCATGGGTTTATTGTTGCCACGTGGCAGACTTCGGCAAAGCTGCACTGAGCTCGCTTGCGCCTATTATTTGAGGCGAAAGTCTTGAAGACTGTAAATACCGTATTGTTGTTTCCGGCGGGATGTTGCTCTGCTCTATGGTTTAAGAGGAGATCCTCGCCACTCTTTGCTACGTGCTGGAGTATCCAACATGTTCTAAGGCTATGAGTTGGCGTGGTATCCGCAGTGCTGTGAATTTTGCATGGCCCATTGACCCATTCCTCCAATACGGTTCCGTGCCTTGTATCAGGCTTTGGTTTTTTGGTAATTGAATCGGGTAACTTACGAGAGTTTGCCCTTTTAGTTCGGACGGAGGGTTTAGTGAGAGCCGGATTGTCCGAGAAGTTTGTTTCGGTTTTCCAAGAACTTTCCATCGCGCAGTATTTTTGCACTATGGCCGGTAAGTCAGCAAAGCGTACTATGTCACGGCGACTTATAGCGTTGAGGATCCCTTTGTCCGTGCAATTTTTGCAAAAGAGGTAGATTGCACCTTCCTCACGACGGTCCTTGACCCTGTTTATCACAAGGAGGAATCTGGCCCAATAATGATGTACTGTCTCTTGGGGCTCTTGTCTAATATACGAGAGATTGAATAAATTTGGGTGGGTGGGTGGTTTCTAATCCGAATCCTGACCCAGTCTTAGACCCAGGGGCAAATAAGATTCCAAGCTTAAAGGCTCGGGCTCTGGGATGTTACCCAATTTCTTTGGCCCACCGCCCGATTCTAGATTCGGGGTTTGGATCATGTCCTCCCATGAGTGGGTGTCCGGCTCAGGGAGCTTGGAAATCTGGACATAGTTTGTCCTCAAAATAGAGGGAGAATTCGTATGATGCTCTTCCACTACCGCTATCTCATGGGTGAACGACGGAGAGTAAATCTCCCTTTGGTCGGGTTTAAGCCCAATTCGATCATAGTCCATAGCGATGCCCAGGGCGGCAATGCGATCCAAGAGCTCGTTAAGGGAAGAGAGTTCCATTGGATCCATCTGTTCGGCGAGTTCGGAATCGATGTGGAGGCTGTTTTTGATGACCTGAGAAGTCGGCGGCGGCGCGACAGCCGATCGGGCGGTTACGACGAAGCCGCCCAGCCGGAGAGTTTGGCCTGGGGCCAAGGGTCCCCCAGAGATGATGCTGTCCTTGACACAGAGGAACTCTCAATGAAAACACCAATGTCGGTGTCAAAACCGGGGGATCTCGGGTAGGGGGTCGCGAACTGTGCGTCTAAGTCTAATGATAACAGGAGGCTGGGGACACGATGTTTACCCAGGTTCGGGCCCTCTCGATGGAGGTAATACCCTACTTCCTGCTTGATTGATCTTGATGATATGAGTATTACAAGAGTTGATCTACCACGTGATCGTAGAGGCTAAACCCTAGAAGCTAGCCTATGGTATGATTGTTGTTATGTCCTACGGACTAAACCCTCCGGTTTTTATAGACACCGGAGGGGGCTAGGGTTACACAGAGTCGGTTACAGAGAAGGAGATCTACATCCAAATCGCCAAGCTTGCCTTCCACGCAAAGGAGAGTCCCATCTGGACACGGGACGAAGTCTTCAATCTTGTATCTTCATAGTCCAACAGTCCGGCCAAAGTATCCGGCTGTCCGGATACCCCCTTATCCAGGACTCCCTCACCAATCTGATACCCAGGGGCAGAGGAGCTTCCCGGCTTGGCAACTCGGATTCTGGGATGTCGCCCAATTTTTCTGGCCCGCTGCCCGATTCTATGTTCGTGGTCTGGGTCATGTCCTCCCGCGAACGAGTATCCGGCTCAGAGAGCTTGGTAATCCGTACATAGTTCGTCCTCAAAGTAGAGGGATAATCCATGTGTGGCTCTTCCACTACTGCTATCTCATGGGTGACCGGTGGGGATTTAATATCCCTTTGATCGGGTTTAAACCCACTCCGATCATAGTCTATAGCGACTCCCAGAGCGGCGATGTGATCCAAGAGCTCATTAAGGGAGGAGAGCTCCATTGGATCCATCTGTTCGGCGAGTTCCGAATTGACGTTAAGGCTGTTTTGGATGACCCGAGAAGTCATCGTCGGCACGGCAGCCGATCGGGGGGTCATGACGAAGCCGCCTAGTCAGAGAGTTTGACCTAGAGCCAGGGCTCCCCCAAGGTGATGTTGTGCTTGACAACGGGACGAGCCATCAAGCCTTATAGCAACGACACAGCAGAACTCTTAATGAAAGCACCAATGTCGGTGTCAAAACTGGCGGATCTCGGGTAGGGGGTCCCGAATTGTGCGTCTAAGGCTAATGGTAACAGGAGGCAGGGGACACAATGTTTTACCCAGGTTCGGGCCCTCTCGATGGAGGTAATACCCTACTTCCTACTTGATTGATCTTGATGATATGAGTATTACAAGAGTTGATCTACCACGAGATCGTAGAGGCTAAACCCTAGGAGCTAGCCTATGATTATGATTGTTCTTGTCCTATGGACTAAACCTTCCAGTTCATACAGAGTCGGTTACACGGAAAGAGATCTAACATCTGAATCACCAAGCTTGCCTTCCAAGCAAAGAAGAGTGCCATCCGGACACGAAATGAAGTCTTGAATCTTGTACCTTCATAGTCCAACAGTCCGGCCAAAGTATATAGTCCGGCTATTCGGATACCCCCTAATCCAGGACTCCCTCAATGAGGCCCAAGTTCAATGGCCCACTTGGCAACTCATCCTGTGGCTTCTCTGTTTTGAATGATATCTCCTAAAGGAGCAGAACTGACCATAGTGATGGGGTGACCCAGGAAATATTGCTTAATCTTCCGGCTTGCCATGAACACCCCATAAACGAGCTTCTGCCATGTGGATATCTTTGCTTGGACTCAATAAGAACCTCACTGATGTAGTAAACCGACTGTTGAATCGGATGTTCCTTGCCAGCCTCCTTGTGCTCCACCACAATGGCCACACTGACAGCACGTGTGTTTGCAGCCACATATAACAATAATGGCTCCTTATCACTGGGAGCAGCAAGGACCGATGGCTCAGCTAGATGTCTCTTCAAATCTTCAAAGGCAGCATTAGCAGCATCACTCCACACAAAGTCGTATGTCTTATTCATCATCCGATACAGCGATATAGCCTTCTCACTTAATCGGCTTATGAACCGGCTTAAAGATGCAATACTACCGGCCAAATGTTGAACATCATTGATACACGCCGGCTTAGCTAAGGAGGTGATGGCCTTGATCTTCTCCTGGTTAGCCTCAATGCCTCTGTTAGAAACCAGAAAGCCCAAAAGTTTGACTGCTGGCACAACAAAAACGCACTTGGCCGGGTTAAGCATCATCTTGTAGACCCGGAGATTATCAAAGGTTTCCTTCAGATCATCTATCAAGGTCTCCTACTCTCTGGATTTCACCACAATGTCGTCCACATAGGCATGAACGTTGCGCCCAATCTGATTGTGAAGACAGTTCTGCACACATCGCTGATAAGTCGCCTGGACACTTTTGAGCCCAAAAGGCATAGATACATAGCAGAAGGCTCCAAAAGGAGTAATGACGGTGTCCTGGACTAGGGGGTACTCAACACGTCGTCTCCCGATCAGTTGGAATGGGCCGAGGACCCCCATGGCCGTATACTCATGGGCCAGTCCGGACAGCTGCCGCATACAAGGAAGAATCCACAAGACTAGGCGATCAAGACAAGGACTCCTCCCCCACCAGCGTATTCGGCTAGGACTCTTGTTATCCTAGGCCTCTGGTGCATTATATAAACCGGGGCCAGGCTAGTCGATAGAGATATACAACAACAATCATACCATAGGCTAGCTTCTAGGGTTTAGCCTCTCTGATCTCGTGGTAGATCAACTCTTGTACTACCCATATCATCAATATTAATCAAGCAGGAGTAGGGTTTTACCTCCATCGAGAGGTCCCGAACCTGGGTAAACATTGTGTCCTTGCCTCCTGTTACCATTGATCCTAAGACGCACTGCTTGGGACCCCTACCCGAGATCCGCCGGTTTTGACACCGACATTGATGCTTTCATTGAGAGTTCCGCTGTGTGATCGGCGAAAGGATCGATGGCTCGACTGCAGGTCAACTGCGACATCGGCTTCTTTGTCACCAGCTCGACTGGTCACCTTGGCTTGACCGAGGACTGCGCCCTACCTCCGATCATCATGTTCGGATGAAGGCCTTCATCAACACCAACTCCGATCTCTGTCAAGATCATGGAGGAGTCATCCATGGAGCTCGGGGGCTCAATGTCAACATTACCCTCAGGCGACTGTGCTGTTTTTCTTGACAACAAACTCGTATCCGCCGCCACCGCCTCCTCGAGTGTCGCTTAAATGATTACTTCAGTAGAATTATGCGGAATTAAGTCTACAACAACCCTGCTAAAATTTCGTCGAGTATGGAGGAATCTCCGGCAATCTCCGATATACCGGAGCCCTGTTGAATTTGCACGAGAATCCGGACGAGTTTAGGGCGTGGTATCCAGCATCTAGCTCGGATGTCCTTTGGAGGATCCAACAGTTGATTTGCTGTGGAATTCCCATATCTACCACCTTCCAAAAATTTAGCTCGATCCAACCGTCCAAACTCCGGGAAACTTCCGATTAGTGCATCACTTTTTGGATCTGTTTTCTGCGCGAGAACAAATCCGACCCGAATTCATCTTCTTTATGAACGGGATCTCGGACATCCTTTGTGAAGGAAGTTTTCGTATGGGGTGCTGTGTTTTATTCTCAAACACATCCCAGTAGTATTAAAAGTATTCTTGCAATACGAACTTCACCGTCGCGCCGGTGTCAAACCAGCCCGACAACATCACTCCACGGCGGCCGACCTGCGTTAGACACGTCGTCGCTTTGTTGAGCCAAGCTCAATTTCTTCGGATCATGATCTCGGCCAGCCGAACAATAGTTCGGCATCACGAAGGATAAATCGTCACTAACATCGCCGCTCCACGGATTACACGGAGCGGGCACACCTGCATCACCACACGGTCACTTCATCAAGCCGGCATCGACCACATCACAACCTGCATCGCTGGACCGGGGGCTTCATCATCTCTTCATCAATCTACTCTGGAGACTTCGGCGTCACTGGCCGACCAGCTCTGTCACGTTAGCTGGACCGAGGGCTTTGCCTCGGCGAGCCAACCTTTGCCAGCATCGCCATGCCGTTACTTTATCGCCCATCAGGCGATAGGTGTGCGGATCGAGTCCCAATTTTGGGAATCACCTTTCTTCGGATTGCTACAACAAATAAGCCAGGTGCTATTAATCCTAGTATTCTTTGCTTGTTAGGGTTCATTTTTTCCAATGAATTATTACTCTGGTTTGTCCGTCATATGTACGCAGGTCTATCAAAGGGTGGCCGCATTAATGACGGTCGCATGGTGGTTCAGTCAGTTTCCGTACATAGTCCGGCGAACGCCGCATCCGGAACTCGAACCGACCTGTGAATTCAGCCCTTGCCATGCCTTTACCGCATCACGCCGCCGCCCTGCATCGGCATTGACTTCGGCGCTAGGCCATATTTCGTTTATTACTCACTTTGCATAAATTATTTGTTATGCAACGAATTTTTTTATTATTATTATTACTATATCTCCGGTTTGCACTATTTTTTGTGCACAGGAAAATGATCCAGCCGTACTATATCCTTCGGTGTCACCTCGGCTGGACGGGGGGCTTCGTCAACACTTCATTACCCCATGCCAGGGACTTCGGCATCACCCTGCCGTCCTGCATTGACCGTGTTATGTCACCACTTCGGACTGCCGAGCTCTTTGCTCCGCTACCTCGGGACCGGCTCGGGGATGGAACCTTGTCCCGCATCAAGCTCGGACTGCGTCATCAATATTGAACACATCAACCAGCTAAGTTGTCTTCATGCTAAAAGTTTTAAATTTTTAACTTGTGTTCGGCTCGGCCAAGCATTATACTTTTTTGGAAAAAAGTTGCTTGTAAAAATTTCCTTGTCCAAGCTTTGTTTGTGACGCGCAAATTCAAATACCCCGTTTACTTGGGGGCTTCCTTCATGAAGCTTTTTCCTCTTGCATATGGTTATATTTGTACGGCTTCGTTCCCTGTTTGTGTATTACGCCACAATATGCACCATATTGACTTAAGCGATTTGCAAGCTGGGTTGCCTGGCTCCTGTGCTTACCCCTACGTTCCCGATTGTTCGGCTAGGGAGTAAAGGGAGCACCTCTGCGATTGTCACGATCGGGTCAACCGAGCCAGACCTCAGACTGGGTGAAGCCAAAAGCTAGCGCTCTTATTGTTTTCAATCATGGTCGGCACACAACGGAACTCATGAGTACAAAAAATCTATTGCACAAGTCTCATAATAACAATGAGCACCGAAGAAAGGTATCGGTGGGGGTACTATTTTCTTCGAAGATGCTTCTTACTCTTCGCAGTAATATAGCATAAGTTCCCTGAGCGCGCTTTGTCTGTTACAGCCTTATGACCTGATTGCCTGGTTATTGGAAACACCGTCAATATTCTCGACAGGTGGAGTACATAACACTTTTCGGTCCTTGACCGAAGAGGGAGAAGCTTACGGTCGGTTAAGACGCGTTTAAAGCTCGGTTGAACATAGATATGATATAAGTACTTCGGTACATGCAATCATTCTTTTACCCAAGTCACTTGGGGGCTCTTAAATTTATATGAGCCGTTTTATGATAAGTGTTTTTCTTCTTAGTCGTTGCAAAGTTTTTATTATTATTTATCACTCCTTTTATTCGACACAAGTGTGCGGTCACTAGCCGGGGAGCCTAATTTCTTTCTCAAAGCCGCTAGAGTTTAGTTTGCTAAATTGGCCTAGTAAGAAGTACCCCGCCTTCAGGATAGGAGGTTGAAGCCGTAGGCTGACCCGCTTGAAGTTTTTAGATACGATGTGTCATGTTAAAGCACGGCAGAAGCACCTTTTTTTTCTAAAGTCCAATTTTTGGATTGGCACCAAACACTTGATCTTGTTCGGACATTAACCTTTTGAATAAGTTTTTTGGCATTTCGAGCCCATGGCACTTTTAAACTATTTGTGTGTTTTCAGCACAAGTCTTGCAGTGCAACGCCGGACACCTTTAGAGATTCGGCAAAAATATTCTCGGATATTGCTATATATGCATCGGTTTGGAATTGTGTCTTCGGTCAATAGTTGGGTTGCCCGGCTCCTGCGCTTGCCTCCTATGTTCCGATTTGTTCAGCTAGGTGTGCAAAGGGAGAACCACTGCGATTGTGCTTCTAGCTCACATGGTTAAGCACCTCAGTGGAGAAACCGAAAACTGACTATCACAATAAGCGTAAACTGGTCGGCGATCCGATGACGGCGTTAAACGACAGGCCATTCATAACAATGGACAAAGTGTTTACGGCTTGACCTCGACTGTCGCCGAACACTACCGGGGGCTATTAACTGGCCTCCCAAACTAAATCCTTGATATTTTGCTCTTACATTGGAGCTGAGGTTTCATGATCATGCTTAGCATGACAACCCAAATAAAGGAACCGATAGCGGGACTATTTTCTTTGGAAGACATTTCTTCTGTTAAACAGTAATATAACATGTCTCTCCGCGTACCTTTGTTTATAAAACCGTATGGCCAGATTGCCTTGTTTGCTGTAAATCTTTGCCCTCATAAAGGCTTTATAAAGTAGGACAAACACTCCACATCTATTGGCCGAGGAGGTGGAAGCCGATGGTCGGTCAACAAAGTTTTGTACAATGTGGATCCGAGCATTAATGACATAAAGTACTTGGATACATAGAGTCATTACACATAATTTGTGATTTTACTATGGATATCGATCCTTAATTCGGCCTCCCGTGCCTGCATTAAAGGCTCGGGGGCCACTGGGCTTCGGGCTTGTTATTTATAAATATTAAAGGGGCACATCGATCCCCTGATCTAGTGTTGCCACCCGACCAGTTTCTCGGGGGCTACTGCATTTCCTGTTCTATGCAGAAAATTTTAAGTGCAATACAGTTTCCGAGGAGATTTTGATCCTCAGGTTGGTCAACCGCACCCAACCTGAGTCTTGAGGACTGAGCACGCCGCTTTTTGTGTCCCGAAGTATTCTGCCGAGCTAGGACTTGATCCTCAGACCGATTTTGCAAATCAACCTGAGTCTCAGCGGCTACGGGGATCAGCGGTCTTATGTCATCCTTCATGTGCATCTCGGGTTTTAGACCGATACCCACCTTGAGGGCTACTGGCTATGTATCTCGGCAGAGAATAAATTGCACCAATCAAAAATATTGATAAAAATCGGCCCACATTCGGGGAGGTGCACCACCTCAGAAGCAGTCCGGCATAAAGCTCGGGCGCTATGGGCTGGCTCCATAGAGGGCATTTCCGGCATTAAGCTCGGCGAAACTCCTTCAAACTTCTTTGAACCAAGGTGATTTACGACACCTCGGATACAGTCCGGCATTGGAGCTCGGATACATAGTCCAGTGTTGGAGCTCGGATACAGTCCGGCGTTGGAGCTCGGATACATAGTCCGGTGTTAGAGCTCGGATACATTCCGACGTTAGAGCCGGGAAGCAGTCTGACATTGGTGCTCGGCTGCAAGAGATACCTCGAATGCAGTCCGGCGTTAGAACTCGGACGCAAGAGGACACTGCCTCCCGGGAACAACTCCGAACCCGAGGTGTGGCATAAAAATAACAAGGCATTGATAAAGGCCGGAAACTTAAAGGGGCTCCTCGGATACCCGACGTGTAAACTCGTCGAATGCATTTCGGCGATCCTCAAGATAGAAGATGAGAAGATTTGTTGAACCAGTTTTCAAGACCGGCAACCGAAGAAGAAGAACAGTTCGGAAGAATCAAGGAGCGTCCCTAACTTGAAGACCGGTTCAGGGGGCTACTAACGGTGTCCTGGACTAGGGGGTACTCAACACGTCGTCTCCCGATCAGGGCCGGTCCTGAGATTTCGGGGGCCCGGGGCGAAACTAAAACATGGGTCCTTCATGTATAGTATAAAAATAGTCAATATATGTAAATATATTGATATACCATGGCAAAGTTACAAAGCCACACAACATACAAGATCAACTAATACTCCATCCGTCCGGAAATACTTGTCGGAGAAATGCATAAAAGTGAATGTATCTAGAACTAAAATACGTCTAGATACATCCATTCCTCCGACGAGTATTTCCGGACGGAGGGATTATAATCTTACTAATTATGATGGCATACTCACAAACCAATAATTTTCTAGTACAGTCTATTATTAGGTAATGTACAATCATTTGATTATCAATGGTCATATTGTAACAATGTGCTAAAAGTGTGTTTAGAAAATTATGACAACAAAACTTGGAGACATGGCTAAAGGAAAACCTATGATTGAAGTGCTCAGACAAGAAAAGTAAGGCAAGTGATGCAGAAAAAATCATTATGAATATTTGGACGTACTTTATCCAAGACATATATACAAGTCAGATGTTCTTATGCGAAAAGTGGGCAACCATGAGTAAGTTAGTACTGCCAGTACAACGATCACTTGCGCTAGTTAATACGAACTTAACAGTAAACGGTAAACAATAGACCCCTAATATATTAATCAGCTAGATATTTTAAGAGAAAATGCAGTCTTACCTTCTGTCAGGCGGGCAGCCAGCCAGCCACCAAGAGCATGGACTTCAACCACGCAGCAGCAGCAGCGACTACAAACAGAAGCTTTGTCATGAGAGGCAACCTGTCTCCACGGATGACAACAACAAGACCATCGCAAGTTCATAATCCTGCTGCCCGCGATGGATGGAAAGCCGAAAGAACTCAAAGAATCACACAGGAACAGACGAGGAAGAGTGGACCGGCGGCGGCATCGTGGATACTCAGATCAGAAGGATGAATCGAGGATGGAATAGGGCCTAATTAATCGCGACCTAATTTTCAGTGTTGCCTCGGAGCGACCTCAGCAGCTGGGCTAATACAGAGCACTTTGCCCAAGTCTAGTACAGAGCACGACGTCCTGGGGGCCCCTCGGCCTCGGGGGCCCGGGGCGGCCGCCCCCCTGCCCCCCCTCAGGGCCGGGCCTGCTCCCGATCAGGTGGATTGGGCCGAGGACCCCCATGGTCGTATACTCATGGGCCAGTCCGGATAGCTGCCGCATACAAGGAAGAAACCACAAGACTTGGCGATCAAGACAAGGACTCCTCCCCCACCGGCGTATTCGGCTAGGACTCTTGTTATCCTAGGCCTCTGGTGCATTATAAAAACCGGGGCCAGGCTAGTCGATAGAGATATACAACAACACTCATACCATAGGCTAGCTTCTAGGGTTTAGCCTCTCTGATCTCGTGGTAGATCAACTCTTGTACTACCCATATCATCAATATTAATCAAGCAGGAGTAGGGTTTTACCTCCATCGAGAGGGCCCGAACCTTGGTAAACATTGTGTCCCTGCCTCCTATTACCATTGATCCTAAGACGCACTGCTTGGGACCCCCTACCCAAGATCCGCCGGTTTTGACATCGACAAGTAATAAGAGCCATCTTCTCCTGGTCCTTAACTGCCATCTTGATCTGATGATAACCCAAATAAGCATCCAAAAAGCTCAAATGCTCACAACCCGCCGTAGCATCAATGATTTGATCAATACGAGGGAGAGCAAAAGGATTAGCCGGACAAGCCTTGTTTAAGTCCGTGTAATCCACACACATACGCCAGGTGCTGTTCTTCTAAAGCACTAGCACCGGGTTAGCCAACCACTCTGGATGAAAAACTTCAACAATGAACCCGGCCGCCAAGAGCCGGGCCACTTCCTCACCAATGGCCTTCCGCCTCTCCTCATTGAACAGCCAAAGAAACTACTTGACTGGCTTAAATTTTGGATCAGTATTGAGAGTGTGCTTAGCAAGTTCTCTCGGTACACCTGGCATGTCAGAAGGTTTCCATGCAAAGATGTCCCAGTTCTTACGGATGAACTCGATGAGCGTGCTTTCCTATTTGGGATCCAGGTTAGCACTGATACTGAACTGCTTAGATGAGTCGCCAGGAACAAAATCAACTAGCTTGGTATCGTCAGCCGATTTAAAATTCATCACCGGCTCATGCTCTGTGGTTGGCTTCTTCAAAGACGTCATGTCCGCCGGGTCAAAATTGTCCTTGTAAAACTTCAACTCCTCTACTGCATAGACAGACTCAGCGTAAGCATTATCGCCTTCCTCACATTCACTATCTTCTGACTCCCATGCACTATGATGGTACCCTTATGACCCGGCATCTTGAGCTGCAGATAAACATAACACGGTCGTGCCATTAATTTCACATAAGCCGGCCGTCCAAACAGAGTGTGATACAGGCTTTTGATTTTGACCACGTCAAAAGTTAACTTCTCAACCCTGGAATCATGCTCATCTCCAAAGGCCACTTCCAGTTCAATCTTACCCACTGGGTATGCCGACTTACTAGGCACCACTCCATGAAAAACAGTGTTGGAGGTCTTGAGATTTTTATCAGTCAACCACATGCGACGAAAAGTCTCATAATAGAGGATGTTGATGCTACTACCTCCATCCATGAGAACCTTAGTGAATTTATATCCACCAACCTGAGGTGCCACCACCAAGGCCAAGTTACCCGGATTGTTAACCCGGGGAGGATGATCTTCCCTAGTCCATAGAATAGGCTGCTCAGACCATCTCAAATAATGAGGAACTGCCGGCTCAACAACGTTCAGAGCCCTCTTATGAAGTTTCTGGTCTCATTTGCACAAACTGGTTGTAAACACATGATATTTTCCACTATTCAGCTGCTTTGGATTACTCTGATATCTAGATTGCTGCTGCTTCTGACCCCCTGGCCAGATTGCTGATTATAACCGCCCTGGTTACCTTGAGGGCCTTGAAAGTTGGAATTAGAGCCGCCACCCGGGCCATGAAAACAGCCGCCGCCTGTGCTGCCGCTCGGCCCATGATTGCTATCAAACATGTTAGAATTCTTGAAAGCCTTCATGATCATACAATCCTTCCACAGGTGAGTGGCCGGTTTCTGCTGAGTACCATGTCTTGGACAGGGCTCATTTAGCAACTGCTCAAGAGTGGGACCTGACCCACCGGACCGAGGAAGTGGTCTCCCCTTACGTCGTTGATTGTTGCCCTATGCATTGGTGTTAGCCACAAACTCCAAGCTACCATCAGCCTTACGTTTATTGTTGCCTCCTTGATTTGCTGGGTTATGTTGAGGACCCTTAGCGTTGCCTCTCTTATTTCCCTTCCCTGCCTTCTCTTTGCCAGACTCGGGATCCTTGGTACTATCAGAGTCGGTATACTTTACTAGAGCCGCCATCAGCTGGCCCATGTCATTAAATCACGATTGGGCCGCCCCAGCTTTTGTTTAAGAGGCTCAATATGGCAATTTTTCTCCAACATTAAGACTGCAGAGCTGGCATCCATCTTATCAGATGAATGTATTATGGCCTTGACACGGCGCACCCAATGGGTCGTGGACTCACCCTCCTCTTGCTTGCAATTCGTCAAGTCCACAATCGACATGGGCTGCTTGCAGGTATCTTTAAAGTTTCGAATGAATCGGGCTTTTAACTCTGCCCATGAACCGATGGAATTAGGCGGCAGCCCCTTCAACCAAGTGCGGGCTGTTCCATCCAGCATCATGGTGAAATACTTGGCCATCGCAGCATCACTGACTTCCAACAGTTCCATGGCCATCTCGTAGCTTTTGATCCATGCCCCAGGTTGTAAGCTGGCTGTGTAATTGGGCACCTTTCGAGGTCCCTTGAAATCCTTGGGCAAACACTCGTTACATAGAGCCAGCACCAGACAAGGCACACCTCCAGTCCTAGTGGCTACGCCTGCCTCAATACAAGTCGTCGGATAAACAGGAAAAGACTGGTAAGCCGCCCGCTGAGCTGCCTGCTTAGCCGCCTGCTGAGTCGCCTGCTCAGCCTCTTGACGTATCCTGTCCTGATCAACCAAATTAGGAAATCCATCACGCACCAGGTCATGCCTGCACGGTTGGTCACAGCCCCTGGCGTTGCTTCAAACAGCTGCTGAATCCATGTGCCGGCTATAGCTCGGGCTCCGGCTTGGGCGAGGGGTCGAATGAATCTTGTCTCGAATATAAGAGTATGCCTCCTGTTGCGCCAAAGCCGTCTGAAGAAGTTCTCTGACCCTTCGTGTTTCAACTGCCGTCGTAGAGTCGCCATCCACTGGGAGAGCCGCCAATCATGCCGCCGTAGCGATCATGTTCTCCAAAGGGTAAGAATAATGACCCGGTGGTGTTGGCACATAGTGAGGTGGAGCAGTATTCAGCCGAGGGGGTTCCGACACACGTGGCTGAACCGGCGTCCCAGCCCAGGGTGTTGCAACCCGGTTTACCTCTAGCGGGTTATTGGGCCCTGCACCGGGTTTGCGGAAGAGGTTTCTAGGGTCATAAACCAGAGGCAGATGGGATTGAGCCTTTTGGTGCCTTCTCCTCATGACCTCATTTGACGCGTTCAGATCCATCATAAGATGAAGAGCCTTTGATTGAATCTGTTGGGCTCGGGCATCCAAAACCGCCCGCTCTACGGCTATTCTAACGTCCCCTGCTTCTAGGTTTTCCTTGGCTGGCACTACCTCCTTGCGTAACCGTGCCACCTCTATGTCATGTTAATCTTGATCCGCCGGATTGACCATGGCGGTTAACAGGGCTATCACCCTATCCATTAAATCCATTAGTACCCGAGCCGGCGGGCGCGCAGGGCCTCCTGCCCCAGCTGCTACTGACCCAGAGGTTATCACTGCCGCAACCATAGAGTTTTTCTCGGGTTGCGTGCCGGCCATGAAGATCCCAACTCTGCTCGGTGGCTCAAAGGGGTCCGAAGTACTGCTGCCATCGGAACAGCCCCCAAGCCCGTCGTCTTGCAGTTGATACAACAAATCCGTCTCACCGTGGATGACGCACCATCAGAGTAGATGGTCGTCTCACCGCCAGACACAGATCCATCAGAAAATTCCCCTCCATGGATGCATCCCATGAAGGCACGCTTAATGGCGGGCTGAGCCCGAGCGGGTCTCGCACGCTGAGTCGTCTCGATGATGGGGGTGCAGATGTCCGGCTCAGGGCCCGGCTTGCCAATATTGCCGATGAAGATGTGGATTCCGCCGAAGGGGACCCGGTACCTGTACTCAATTGAGCCGGCGTCGGGGCCCTAGCCTGCGTCATTGATGTAGAGCTTTCCGCAACGACTCTTGGTCATCTGGCCCACAGCATTTCCCTTATTTTTCTTGGTACGGCGGTAGCATTATAAGATGATCCCTTAACTAAATTTCAAGGTATAAGTGTTCTCCCTGAGTATGCACCGTTGCGACAGTTCGTCGTGTTTAGACACCACGTGATGAACGGGTGTGATAGACTATGTGTTCACATACAACGGGTCCAAGACAGTTTTGCACATGCAGAATACTTTGGTTAATCTTGACGAGCCTGGCATGTACAGACATGGCCTCGGAACACTGGAGATTGAAAGGTTGAACATGAATCATATAGTAGATATGATCAACATAGAGATGTTCATCATTGATGACTAACATCTCACGTGATGATCGGACATGGGTTAGTTGATTTGGATCACGTATCACTTAGATGACTTGAGGGATGTCTATTTACGTGGGAGTTCATTAGTAACTTAATTAATTGAACTTAATTTATCATGAACTTAGTCCTCATAGTGTTTGCAAATTATGTTGTAGATCAATAGCTCGCGATGTAGCTCCCCGTTTATTTTTGATATGTTCCTAGCAAAAAATAAGTTGAAAGATGATAGTAGCAATGATGCAGACTGGGTCCATGATCTGAGGATTATCCTCATTGCTGCATAGTAGAATTATGTCCTTGATGCACCGCTAGGTAACAGACCTGTTGCAGGAGCTGATGCATACGTTATGAATGTTTAACAAGCTCAATATTATGACTACTTGATAGTTTAGTGCGCCATGCTTTACGGCTTAGAATCTGGGCTTCAAAGACGTTTTGAACGCCATGGAACATATGAGATGTTCCAAGAGCTGAAATTGGTATTACAGACTCATGCCCGTGTCGAGAGGTATGAGACCTCTGACAAGTACTTTGCCTACAAGATGGAGGAGAGTAGTTCAGCTAGTGAGCATATGCTCAGAATATCTGGGTAGTACAATCACTTGAATCAAGTGGGAGTTAATCTTCCAGATAAGATAGTGATTGACAGAGTTCTCTAGTCACTATCACCAAGCTACTAGAACTTCGTGAGGAACTATAATGTGCAAGGGATAACAAAAAACATTCCCGAGCTCTTCGCGATGCTAAAATCGGCGAAGGTAGAAATCAAGAAAGAGCATCAAGTGTTGATGGTTAACAAGATCACTAGTTTCAAGAAAAAGGGAAAAAGGAAAAGAAAGAGAACTTCAAGAAGAATTTCAAGCAAGTTGCCACTCCCGTGAGAGGCCCAAAGCTGGACCTAAGCCTGAAACTGAGTGCTTCTACTGCAAAGGGAATGGTCACTAGAAGCAGAACTACCCCAAAAACTTGGCGGATAAGAAGGATGGCGAAGTGAACAAAGGTATCTTTGATATACATGTTATTGATGTGTACTTTACTAGTGTTCATAGTAACCCTGGGGTATTTGATACCGGTTCAGTTGCTAAGATTAGTAACTCGAAACAGGAGTTGCAGAATAAACAAAGACTAGTTAAGCGTGAGGTGACAATGTGTGTTGGAAGTGATTCCAAGGTTGATACGATCACCATCGTACACTCCCTCTACCTTCGGGATTAGTGTTGAACCTTAATAAATGTTATTTGGTGTTTGCGTTGAGCATGAATATGATTAGATCGTGTTTATTGCAATACGGTTATTCATTTAAGTCAGAGAATAATTGTTGTTCTGTTTAAATGAATAAAACCTTCTATGGTCATACACCCAATGTGAATGGTTTATTGAATCTCGATCATAGTGATACACATTCATAATATTGATGCCAAAAGATGCAAAGTTAATAATGATAGTGCAACATACTTGTGGCACTACCATTTAGGTCATATTGGTGTAAAACTCATGAAGCAACTCCATGCAGATGGACTTTTGGAATCACTTGATTATGAATCATTTGATACTTGCGAACCATGCCTCATGGGTAAGATGACTAAAACTCCGTTCTCCGGAACAATGGAGCGAGCCAATGACTTATTGGAAATAATACATACCGATGTATGCGATCCGATGAGTGTTGAGAAACGCGATGGGTATCATTATTTTCCGACCTTCACAGATGATTTGAGTAGATATGAGTATATCTACTTAATGGAACATAAGTCCGAAACATTTGAAAAGCTCAAAAAATTTAGAGTGAAGTGGAGAATCATCGTAACAAGAAAATAAAGTTTCTACTATCTGATCGCGAAGGTGAATATTTGAGTTACGAGTTCGGCCTTCATTTAAAATAATGTGGAATAGTTTCACAACTCACGCCACCTAGAACACCACAACGTAATGGTGTGTCGGAATGTCGTAACCGTACTTTATTAGATATGGTGCGATCAATGATGTCTCTTACCTATTTACCATATCGTTTTGGGGTTATGCATTAGAGACAGCTGCATTCACGTTAAATAGGGCACCGTCTAAATCCGTTGATATGGCACCGTATGAACTATGGTTTGGCAAGAAACCTAAGCTGTCATTTCTTAAAGTTTGGGGTTACGACACTTATGTCAAAAGGCTTCAGCATGATATGCTCGAACACAAATCTGAGAAGTGTGTCTTCATAGGATACCCTAAGGAAACAATTGGGTACACCTTCTACCACAGATCTGAAGGCAAGATCTTTGTTGCCAAGAATGGAACGTTTCTAGAGAAGGAGTTTCTCTCAAAAGAAGTGAGTGGGAGGAAAGTAGAACTTGATGAGGTAATTGTACCTTCTCTCAATTTGGAAAGTATCTCATAAGACAAATCCATTCTCGTGATGCCTACACCAACTAGAGAGGAAGCTAACGATGTTGATCATGAAACTTCAGATCAAGTTACTACTGGGCCTCGTAGGTCGAACAGAGCACGTTCCGCACGGTAATAATGTCCTAATGTCACATCCCTAGTCCTGGTATGCAGTAGGCTAGACCTTCATGTGTGCATCATGTTTAACTTTCAAATGAATTTGAAATGGGGACTGTTCAAACCCTAGCATTAAATCAACTCAACTAGGGTGGATTAAAATCTTTTTCAATAAACCCAAAAAGTTCCTAAGAAAAGTTCATGATTCCAGGTAAAGGTGGAAACATCTGCCAAAAATGATGAATATATTCTTAGATCATTTTTGGATTTTTGAATTAAATCATATTGTATTTGACTTTCGGCATTTAAACACTATAAATAATTTAAATGCACAAATAATGTTGGAATTATTTGTGGGACACTGAAATAATTTAGAAAGTGCTCATGAATATTTTCAGGATTTATAAAATTGATTTGGTTTTTCAAAACTGGATCAAAAACAAACTTCAAAAATAGAAAACAATAACAGAATTAATAGAGAGAGAGAGACCAGTACCTGGGCCACTTACCTGGCAACCTACTGTGCGGCCCAACACTGTAGCCCGTGCCGGCCAAGCCCACCTCCAGCTCCCGTGTCGTCTTCCTCCCCAGGCCAGTAGGCAGAGCGCGTGCTCGCCGCGCGTGCACACGCGCCCGAGCCACCTCCTGCCTGGCTGCCTGCGTCCCCGATACCCTGGATGCCTCCATGCGTCGCCACGCAACACTACGGACCCCTCACTCTCTCCCTCTCCCTCGTTCCCCTCCTCTGTCTTGCTCTCACACACACGGCCGAACGCCGCCGCCGCCGCTCACACTACGGGCAGCCGCAGCCACCCCCATGCCTCATCGTCGTGACCACGAGAGCCACCAACCCATGTAGCACCTCTCCACCGAAGGAAGCGATCCCGGACGGCCTCCATCGTCTCCACCGCCGCCTTCAACACCACCGGCCGCCGAGGATCTTCTCCGTCGATTCGGCCACTCCGGCGCGTCCCCAAGCCCGCTAACCATCCCTGCAGCTGCGTGGTGAGCCGCTGAACCGTTCCCCCCATGCCCTATCATCCCTAGCATCCTGTAGCCGCCGCCCCCATGAAATCTGAAGCCGCCGCCGTTAGGCCTCATCGCCGCCGCGGCCAGAGATAGCTATGATGACAACCGAGCACTGCAACATGCCCAGAACGCCATCAGGAGCCTAGAACGCTCACCCGTTGCTCCTGCCGTGCACTACAGCGTCGTTTCCGCCGATGCCCAAACTCCGGCAGCTGCCTCGCTCGCCACGCCGACGCCACAGCTCACCCCAGCTCCTCTCGCTTGCTCCATCAGATGCGTGCAAACCACAGCAACCCGTAGCCGCAAACCACGTGTGAAATGGTGCCCTGTAGCGGGAGCAGGGTGAACCTCCGCCGTCGGGCTGGTCGTCGCCGGCCAAAGTCCGGCGATGATGACGTGGCTCCATCATTAGCGCTAATCACCGCATCATTAAACCACCCTGAGACACTGACAGTGGGCCCCTGCGCCCATTTAGGTTAGCCTAATTCTCTGTTAGATTAGTGCTAAGCATGTGGCCCCACGTGTCAGCTTGACTTTGACTTAGTCAACGTTGACCGGGCCCACCTGTCGGCGACCTAACTAGCCCTGGGTCACTGACCAGTGGACCCCACTGGCCAGGTTTGACCTGGACCGCCCCTGTTGACTTGATGACATCACAGTGACGTCATGCTGACGCATAAAGCATTTACTGGATTTATTCTTATTCTGGAAATTCCAGAAAATAATGCTAACTTCTAAAAATCATATAAATTCAACCGTAACTCAGAATGAAATAATTTATATATGAAAAATTATCAGAAAAATCCAATCTATCCATCTGTACCATTTTCATGCATGTTAGAACAACTTATGACTACTGTTTAGGATAATTCAATTAAATGGCATTTAAATAACCACATGTGGAGTTTGAATTTGAATCTTGGATTCAAACCAACTCCATTTAACCTACTGCTAGATGCATTAGCTCAAATCACAGCATATCGCCATGTCATGATCATGCATCATATTGTGCATTGCATTGATTGTGTTTCTTCCTTGTTTGTTGGTGCTTGTCCCCTCTCAGTAGACGTGTACCGACGATGTGATCAATGACACCGATGAAGAACTATACTATGTTCAGAAGTGCCAGGCAAGCAAAACCCCCTTGTTCATTCCAATAAAATCCCACTCTCTCGCCCCTACTCTCCTTTACTGCATTAGGACAACACCGATTCATCTGTTATTTGCTGCCGTAGCTGAACCCCTTTATCCTTGGCATGACCTGTCATTGCCATAGTAAATAGATGAAACCCACTAGCATGAGTAGGAGTTGTTTGAGCCCTGATGTGCCTACTCATTCATGCTTGTTGTCATGCCTGCTATTGCTTAGAGTTGTGTCAGGTCTGATTCACCGGGGATGAATCGGAGGTGTGTGAACATGTCCTTCTGTTGTGAGCTAAGTGTGTGAACACGATTTGATCAAGGTAGCGGTGAGAGGCCATGTAGGAGTACATGGTGGGTTGTCTCATTGCAGCCGTCCTTAGGAACTGAGTTCTGTGTTTGTGATCCATGAACAGCTACTACCACACATTGGGATCCTTAATTGACTCTCTCGACTTATTAATCAACATGATCTCTGTCCAGGAGTTGCAACTAGTTTCTGGTGTTTGTAGGTAGTGTTAGTAGTCTACCAAGTGGCACCCGGTACAGGTGGGCTTGGGACAGACTAGGCACAGTGGCATGGTGTACCAAGTGGCACCCGGATGGTGGGCTTGGGAACCCTGCTCACATCGTTTGGGGCCGTGAGCGACACCCCGGCCGGATCTCCTTGCGGATGGAACCCGAATAGGCGATAAACCTGGACGAGAGACTTGTGTGGTTAGTCAGGTCGTGGCCGACACCCTCGCTGGGCTTCTGCTTGAAGGTTGCCGAGTACATGTCATGTAAACGGCGGTAAGTGGTGAGAGCGTCTGTGAAGAAGTACACCCCTGCAGGGTTAACATTATCTATTTGAATAGCCGTGTCCGCAGTAAAGGACTTCTGGGTTACCTGTACAGTTCATAGACAAGTGAAAGTGGATACTCTAAAATACGCAAGATAAGCGTGAGTGCTATGGATGGCGTTCTCGTTGGGAGACGGGAGCGGATCCATAGTGGTGTATTGATATGGTGAATATGTGGACTCGTGTGCGCCACCCCAAAAGAGTTACTTGCAGTCGTAGTTCAGGATAGCCACCGAGTCAAAGCTGGCTTGCTGCAGTTAAACTCCACCATCCCCTTGTTGATAATGATGCATATGTAGTTAGATCTGATGTAAGTCTTGCTGGGTACATTTGTACTCACGTTGCTTAATTTATGTTTTTGCAGGGAGACTTCAGTCTCGTTAGTAGTACCACGTGGACTTCGATGTTTAGCTTGTTACCTCAGCTACGATCTTGTGCCCTCGGCGGGATCTGATAGACAGTCAGGCTTCTCAGCCTTTTTCATTTGTAGATGTCTGTACCCAGACATGTTAAGCTTCCGCTTGTGCTTGACTTGTTTGCTCTGAATGTTGGGTCATGAGACCCATGATTGTAATATCTCGCTCCTTGGAGCCTACTGAATTAAATACTTGAGTCGTAGAGTCATGTTGTGATGCCATGTTGTGTTTGCACATATCGAGCATATTGTGTGTATGTTATTGAAATGCTTGGTATGTGTGGGATCTGACTATCTTGTTGTTTATCCTTAGTAGCCTCTCTTACCGGGAAATGTCTCCTAGTGTTTCCACTGAGCCATGGTAGCTTGCTACTGCTCGGGAACACTTAGGCTGGCTGGCATGTGTCCTTCTTTGTTCCTGTGTCTGTCCCCTCGGGGAAATGTCACGCGATGAATTCCGGAGTCCTGTTAGCCCGCTATAGCCCGGTTCACCGGAGTCCTGCTAGCCTAGTGCTACAGCCTGGATTCACTCGCTGATGACCAACACGTTCGTTGTTGGGTCATGTATGCCTGTCCCTGTGAGTTAGTGCCACTTTGGGTTCATGACTAGCCATGTCAGCCCGGGTTCTTTGTCATATGGATGCTAGCGGCACTATCATATACGCGAGCCAAAAGGCGCAAATGGTCCCGGGCCAGGTAAGGTGGCACCCGTGGGAATACCGTGCGTGAGGCCACAAAGTGATATGATGTGTTACATGCTAGATCGGTGTGACTTAGGATCGGGGTCCTGACAGCTTTGGTATCAGAGCTTGACTGCCTGTAGGATTACCAAGCCAAACTGGTCGAAGTTGAGTCTAGAAATTCTTTACTTATATAAGGGAATTGATTGTGGGATGGAACGTAAGGCTCTTTTTACTCGTTATACCTCATGCCCTTTGATCCGAGTCATCTTATCTTTCCTACGGGGTTAATGAACTAGGCTTCTCATCTTTCTATTAGGATCACATGTTACTAATCCGTAGACTTGTAAGATTGTTGGAATCAAGCCTCAGTTCAGTTCCTACTATCTTTGTGTATTGATCATTGATCTCAAAACGTTGATACTATGATGATCGAGTGGTTATGCCACCATTTTTGTAGCATGTCTCAAATCATTTGGAGCATTTACAGCCATTATGCTGTCCGAGTCATCCCAGGTTTCTAAATAATCTGATGCATTTGCAAATCCCTTCTTTTCGTTCTGATGTCTTTTTAGGCCAGGTTAGCCACACGAAATTGCTGAGTTAAGGTAGTCTGTTGCCTCGACATATATGTTGGAGCTAGTATTATGACCCTAGGTGTCTAGAGTATCACCTAGTAACTTAGCCATGTTTTGTGTTCCCAGTGTGATGATTCTGGCCATCATTCTCGAAAGCATCCCATGATGCCATTTAGTTAGTAGGCATTCTACTCCTGGGTTTTGAACCCGAGATTCACCCTACTTACTTCATGTTGATAGTAATTGCTAGCTCCCTTAGGTTATTAGTAACCTTTGCGTTAGTCCTCGAGGTCCGTGGTATTTCCTTCTTCCAAATACTATGAACCGTTTATGGCAGAAGTTCTTTGAACCAAAAGATCACAACCAAAGCTCTTGATGAGTTCTTGATTCTATGTTGTGACTCTGCCAATTTTACCTTTCCGCATGGGTTGTCCAGAAGAAATATGTTGAACTCGTTTGACATGCTAATCCATGCATCCACAACTCAGAAAATCATATGTTCTTTTGAGTTGTCCCATTTTAGTTGTCTTCCGACCCTCGTCTATCAATTGATAGTCAAGAGTATACGTGCATTCGTTCATCGATGCCTATTACCCTTGTGGTTCGTCCAGCCATTCTATCCGGAATGACTTGGAGAAACAAACTCCAGTACCTTATCCATTTCCAGGATTGGGTCAAAGCAGTTGTACTCTGCAGATCAAAATGCCAATCCATCTTCTGGTCTGTTCTATCTTGAAGTATCACCTTCTTTAGGTCAGGATTGTCATGAGAATTGCATCACCTCTTATGAATTCTTGACGCAATGATACTTCTCGCCATCATTTTCATTTCTCGATTCCATGTTAATGTAACTGGAGTGTCGACAAGTGAATCGTGATGTGTGAAATCTATACTCCTAGCAACCGTGTTGCTTGGTAGATAATGGACAACAATCTCATTCTTAGTGTGTTGGTTATGGAATCATCATTCTAAGAATGATCGTGCTACCTAGTGCTTACTTTCGGTGCACTTTTCGATCAATGAGTTAGGGCTATGCCAATCCCTTGCTTATTTGATCATCTCGTCTTGCCCTGAAAAGCAAGATTGATCTCGAGCTTAGTAACATATCGGTGGTTCGTGACATTTCGGATATCTTCCTGGAAGTATCACCAGGTTGTTCCCTGACCGCTATGTTGAGCTCGTGATCAAGTTGGTTTCTTGTAAACCACCCCTTCTCCAAGAATCCGTGTTGGATACCCCTGAGCTAGTTGGTTAAGCTAAAAAACAACTTGGAGAGTTGGAAGACAAAGCTTGTCCGACTTAGTTCATTCCAAAGGGATATCCTTGTGCATGTGTGTTGAAGAAAGATGATATCTTTATTGGTTGATCCTCGTGATCAATTGTTGGATATATTATCTTACCCAAACCTTTGATTTGAGTATGGGCTATCGTTGAATCAAATCAGAACCAACGATATTCATAATGTTGTCTTACTCGTGGTTTTTCCTCGAGCATACACCATTATATCTTTCGGGTCTGACCAATGCTATCATCTTGTTCACATAATTGTGGAATTCCACTAATATGGAAACCTGGATGAATTGTTGTTGAGCCCATCAGCAGGATTTTGTCTCCTCCATGATTCATGTTGAACATCAACCTACTGTTGGAAACTTTGTAAGCAATGCCTTCGTGTTCCGTTCATGAAGCTTGTGCTTGGATGGAAGAAGAGACTTCCTCTAATTCACGTGCACTTGAAGTAAGTTGCCGTCGTGGATCTGAGAAAGATTGTTTTTGCTTTTAGGGAGTCGTTCCAAGTTGGTCATGCACATGTGTGAAGTACTCTATGGTTTGGTAGGTTGGCCGCCTCCATTCTATATGGGTTTCCTAGCACACCAAGCCACTGATTGACTTGTTCAGGAAAAACATAGTCTGTTCTAAGGTTAATCCTTTGGACTTCCACGCGTGGAGACTTTGATATCCTTGTCGATGGTTCCCCACCTGAACTCGGTAGTGTTTCGTTGTAAGACTACCAGATGACTATGCTTGTCTGGGACAGCGTGTTCACATGCTTGTAGCAGAACCAGCTCATATTTTGGAGCTTACTACCGTAGTTCATTTCCCGAGAATTACGCAACGTCATCTCATCGATTTGTTTTGCAAACTTTCATTTTTCTTTCTAGACTCGATGAGTCTGGAATATCCTGACACCAACCAGATCTGAATCTCAGGCAGATATGATGGTTGGAACATTTCCCAAGAACTAAAATATTGGTCCCTCGATAACCGGTAAAGTGGATGTCGTGGCCAACACACCCAGCCGGAAGACCTATTACTGTAGTATCTTGATTGAAGTTGGCCACCTCCCCATAAGGATTTCTTAGGATTTACTCCCTAGTTGTTCCTTATGGATTTTTGTGCTCCTGAAGTCCGACCTTTTACTTGATGTTCTAGATACCAAACCATATCTATGAATGGATTACGCTAGCACATCAAGGAGAACATTAGAAGCGGAGTGCTAAATGTCTCTTGGTCGATCATCCAGATTTTAATCCCTTGGCCTCGCTAAGGTGAAATTTGAGAACGTGTTATCTTCCTTTGCATATTCATCCTCCATCACCATTCATCATGGTAGTAAGTGGTGTTGCCAGGATCCTTGACACGGATATTGGTAAAACCCTGATGAATATAGAATTTCTCAAGTTCTTGAGAGCACGCACAAGCGCTAGGTGTTATAATCGGCACTAACTGGGCTTGCTCTCAGTTCCTCGGTTATGCTATAACTTCTCAAACAGTGGACTCACTCCCTACTGTTGAGCTTCTCCTCAGTTACTAAAATCATCCCTTGTGTTGTTTTCAACAAGGTAATCCACCTCATCCATTCTAATCCGGGCATGCCATTCTACCGACCCCCTCCAAATGATCGCTCGAGAGATGTTGCTATGTCTCATTCCGGGAGTTGATTCCGAGTTGTTCGATCTCGAAGGAGATCGATCTTTTTAGAGTTTTCTCTTCCCTCCCTTTGTCATGTTGGTTAAAGTTCTCAGGGCAAGGCTTCGAGACAAAGATGGTGATCGAATCAACGCTCTTATGAAGTGCACCCTGGATCGTGAAGATTGTGTTAGTTTGCGTTCCCCCTTCATCTTACCCTACGCTTGAATCTCGGGACGAGATTTTTGCTTAGTGGGGGTGAGTTGTCACATCCCTAGTCCTGCTATGCAGTAGGCTAGCCCTTCATGTGTGCATCATGTTTAACTTTCAAATGAATTTGAAATGGGGATTGTTCAAACCCTAGCATTAAATCAACTCAACTAGGGTGGATTAAAATCTTTTTCAATAAACCCAAAAAGTTCCTAAGAAAAGTTCATGATTCCTGGTTAAGGTGGAATCCTCTGCCAAAAATGATGAATATATTCTTAGATCATTTTTGGATTTTTGAATTAAATCATATTGTATTTGACTTCGGGTATTTAAACACTATAAATAATTTAAATGCTCAAATAATGTTGGAATTATTTGTGGGACACTGAAATAATTCAGAAAGTGCTCATGAATATTTTCAGGATTTATAAAATTGATTTGGTTTCTTAAAACTGGATCAAAAACAAACTACAAAAATAGAAAACAATAACAGAATTAACAGAGAGAGAGAGACCAGCACCTGGGCCACTTACCTGGCAACCTACTGTGCGGCCCAACACTGTAGCCCGTGCCGGCCCAGCCCACCTCCACCTACCCTGTCGTCTTCCTACCCAGGCTAGTAGGCAGAGCGCGTGCTCGCCGCGCGTGCACACGCGCCCGAGCCACCTCCTGCCTGGCTGCCTGCGTCCCCGATGCCCTGGACGCCTCCATGCGTCGCCACGCAACACTCCGGACCCCCTCGCTCTCTCCCTCTCCCTTGTTCCCCTCCTCTGTCTCGCTCTCACACGCACGGCCGAACGCCGCCCCCGCCGCTCACACTGCGGGCAGCCGCAGCCACCCCCGTGCCTCATTGTCGTGACCACGAGAGCCACCAACCCATGTAGCACCTCTCCACCGAAGGAAGCGATACCAGACGGCCTCCATTGTCTCCACTGCCACCTTCTCCACCACCGGCCGCCGAGGATCTTCTCCGTCGATTCGGCCACTCCGGCGCGTCCCCAAGCCCGCTAACCATCCCTGCAGCTGCGTGGTGAGCCGCTGAACCGTTCCCCCCATGCCCCATCGTCCCTATTATCCTGTAGCCGCCGCCCCCATGAAATCTGAAGCCGCCGCCGTTAGGCCTCATCGCCGCCGCGGCCAGAGATAGCTATGACGACAACCGAGCACTGCAACATGCCCAGGACGCCGTCAGGAGCCTAGAACACTCACCTGTTGCTCCTGTCGTGCGCTGCAGCGTCGTTTCTGCCGATGCCCGAACTCCGGCCGCCGCCTCGCTCGCCACCGCCGACGCCACAGCTCACCCCAGCTCCTCTCGCTTGCTCCATCAGATGCGTGCAAACCACAGCAACCCGTAGCCGCAAACCACGCATGAAATGGTGCCCTGTAGCGGGAGCACGGTGAACCTCCGCCGTCGGGCTGGTCGTCGCCGGCCAAAGTCCGGCGATGATGACATGGCTCCATCATTAGCGCTAATCACCGCATCATTAAACCACCCTGAGACACTGACAGTGGGCCCCTACGCCCATTTAGGTTAGCCTAATTCTCTGTTAGATTAGTGCTAAGCATGTGGCCCCACATGTCAGCTTGACTTTGACTTAGTCAACGTTGACCAGGCCCACCTGTCCGCGACCTAACTAGCCCTGGGTCACTGACCAGTGGACCCCACTGGCCAGGTTTGACCTGGACCGCCCCTGTTGACTTGATGACATCACAGTGACGTCATGCTGATGCATAAAGCATTTACTGGATTTATTCTTATTCTGGAAATTCTAGAAAATAATGCTAACTTCTAAAAATCATATAAATTCAACCGTAACTCAGAATGAAATAATTTATATATGAAAAGTTATCAGAAAAATCCAATATATCCATCTGTACCATTTTCATGCATGTTAGAACAACTTATGACTACTGTTTAGGATAATTCAATTAAATGGCATTTAAATAACCACATGTGGAGTTTGAATTTGAATCTTGGATTCAAACCAACTCCATTTAACCTACTGCTAGATGCATTAGCTCAAATCACAGCATATCGCCATGTCATGATCATGCATCATATTGTGCTTTGCATTGATTGTGTTTCTTCCTTGTTGGTCGGTGCTTGTCCCCTCTCAGTAGACGTGTACCGCCGATGTGATCAATGACACCGATGAAGAACTATACTATCTTCAGAAGTGCTAGGCAAGCAAAACCCCCTTGTTCATTCCGATAAAATCCCACTCTCTCGCCCCTGCTCTCTTTTACTGCATTAGGACAACACCGATTCATCTGTTATTTGCTGCGGTAGCTGAACCCCTTTATCCTTGGCATGACCTGTCATTGCCACAGTAAATAGATGAAACCCACTAGCATGAGTAGGAGTTGTTTGAGCCCTGATGTGCCTACTCATTCATGCTTGTTGTCATGCCTGCTATTGCTTAGAGTTGTGTCAGGTCTGATTCATCGGGGATGAATCGGAGGTGTGTGAACATGTCCTTCTGTTGTGAGCTAAGTGTGTGAACACGATTTGGTAAAGGTAGCGGTGAGAGGCCATGTAGGAGTACATGGTGGGTTGTCTCATTGCAGCCGTCCTCAGGAACTGAGTTCTGTGTTTGTGATCCATGAACAGCTACTACCACACATTGGGATCCTTAATTGACTCTCTCGACTTATTAATCAACATCATCTCTGTCCAGGAGTTGCAACTAGTTTCCGGTGTTTGTAGGTAGTGTTAGTAGTCTACCAAGTGGCACCCGGTACAGGTGGGCTTGGGACAGACTAGGCACAGTGGCACGGTGTACCAAGTGGCACCCGGATGGTTGGCATGGGAACCCTGCTCACATCGTTTGGGGCCGTGAGCGACACCCCGGCCGGATCTCCTTGCGGATGGAACCCGAATAGGCGATAAACCTGGACGAGAGACTTGTGTGGTTAGTCAGGTCATGGCCCACACCCTCGCTGGGCTTCCGCTTGAAGGTTGCCGAGTACATGTCGTGTAAACGGCGGTAAGTGGTGAGAGCGTGTGTGAAGAAGTACACCCCTGCAGGGTTAACATTATCTATTCGAATAGCCGTGTCCGCGGTAAAGGACTTCTGGGTTGCCTGTACAGTTCATAGACAAGTGAAAGTGGATACTCTAAAATACGCAAGATAAGCGTGAGTGCTACGGATGGCGTTCTCGTAGGGAGATGGGAGCAGATCCATAGTGGTGTATTGATATGGTGAATATGTGGACTCGTGTGCGCCACCCCAAAAGAGTTACTTGCAGTCGTAGTTCAGGATAGCCACCGAGTCAAAGCTGGCTTGCTGCAGTTAAACCCCACCATCCCCTTGTTGATAATGATGCATATATAGTTAGATCTGATGTAAGTCGTGCTGGGTACATTTGTACTCACGTTGCTTAATTTATGTTTTTGCAGAGAGACTTCAGTCTCGTTAGTAGTACCACGTGGACTTCGATGTTTAGCTTGTTACCTCAGCTACGATCTTGTGCCCTCGGCAGGATCTGATAGACAGTCAGGCTTCTCAGCCTTTTTCATTTGTAGATGTCTGTACCCAGACATGTTAAGCTTCCGCTTGTGCTTGACTTGTTTGCTCTGAATGTTGGGTCATGAGACCCATGATTGTAATATCTCGCTCCTTGGAGCCTACTGAATTAAATACTTGAGTCGTAGAGTCATGTTGTGATGCCATGTTGTGTTTGCACATATCGAGCATATTGTGTGTATGTTATGGAAATGCTTGGTATGTGTGGGATCTGACTATCTAGTTGTTTATCCTTAGTAGCCTCTCTTACCGGGAAATGTCTCCTAGTGTTTCCACTAAGCCATGGTAGCTTGCTACTGCTCCGGAACACTTAGGTTGGCCGGCATGTGTCCTTCTTCGTTCCTGTGTCTGTCCCCTCGGGGAAATGTCACGCGATGAATTCCGGAGTCCTGTTAGCCCGCTACAGCCCGGTTCACCAGAGTCCTGCTAGCCCAGTGCTACAGCCTGGATTCACTCGCTGATGACCGACACGTTCGTTGTTGGGTCATGTATGCCTGTCCCTGTGAGTTAGTGCCACTTTGGGTGCACGACTAGCCATGTCAGCCCGGGTTCTTTGTCATATGGATGCTAGCGGCACTATCATATACGTGAGCCAAAAGGCACAAACGGTCCCGGGCCAGGTAAGGTGGCACCCGTGGGAATACCGTGCGTGAGGCCGCAAAGTCATATGATGTGTTACATGCTAGATCGGTGTGACTTAGGATCGGGGTCCTGACACCTAGAAGTCATGTAACTAGACCATGGTGAAACTAAGGATTATGAAGAAGCTATGATGAGCCCAGATTCCAACAGATGGCTTGAGGCCATGAAATCTGAGATAGGATCCATGTATATGAGAACAAAGTGTGGACTTTGGTGGACTTACTCAACGATTGACAAGCCATAGAGAATAAATGGATCTTCAGGAAGAAGACTGACACTGATAGTAATGTCACTATCTGTCATGGAATTGTCACGGTAGATGTCCTAGTGAAGGACTTAGTCGTGGAGGCATCGCAACTAGGAAGCTTAAAGGGGTTAAAACGGGACAAAGGACATGGGAGTTTATACTGGTTTGGCCCCTTGCGGTGAAGGTAATGGCTTACTCCATTTTGAGGTGGGATTTCTTAGTTCTCGATTACCAGGGAGTGAATCCGCTTGACCTAGTTCTCAACCTGATGTTTTCTTGTCCTGAACCACCCTCGGGTCGTCCCTTTATATACAGAGGTCGACGCCCAGCGGCTCACAGAGTCCCGACCGGCTCATAAACAGTGTCCGGCTCAGTCTCTCTCTATTCTTGCCTTACAATACAAGTTACATACATATGGTAGTTTATCTCTACGAGCCTTGAGTCGCCTTTGGGCTTGGGGCCCTTAACTGAACCGCCATCTTCAAGTTTCGTCTTGGGCTTCATATCTTGAATCGCCATAGGTACAACCCGGTCCCTCCTGGGCGGGTCATACCTAATAGTTATATCCCCAACATTAGGCCCCAGATTGATTTGAACTGGTTCATGTCAATCTTAAACACTTAGAAAAAATCTTCTTCTCTTCATTGTGCGAGAATATATAACCCGCCATGATGTCATCTTCTGGATTTACGATAACCCGCCATGATGTCATCTGCCATTACTTCACACTTTATCCAACATATGTCAATGGATCCTTATCTTAATGACCATCCTGAGAATCGAGGCATCCTGGGAGCTGGATAACCATACTTTCAGCCTCCTCATTTTTCGTGCCCACTTAAGAGTCTTTCTTTATAAATTGGCACGGCTGGTCTTTCCTCATTCTCCCCCTTTCCATCGTCTTCCACCTCTCGCACCCTTCTGCCACTCGAGCTCCGCCGCCACTGCAGAGCACACTCTCGTCTTCGTCCAGGCCACTGCATCACCCTGAATCGATCCAGAGAACGGTGGCGACCCTCTGTAGTAGATCTGCAGCTGTAAGTTTTTGCCTTCCCGCACCTCAGATCCGCATTAGGGTTTGCGAGCTTCTTTGTGTTCTTCATAGTTCATCGTAGTTCATCTTCAATGCTCGTACCGCGAACCTCTTTGATATGAAAATGGTGTATACCTAATGTGGTAGTTGTTTTGCTTCCACTTTTAATACTAACGGATCCCCTTTCTCTGTAAAGATACCTCATTAGAACTTACGAACTCATCTGTACTGGTTTTTTAGGTCTAGATTATTTCCTTTTTTCGAGCATCCGTTGATCCAGAATAATGATTGCAATCTGTGAAACTTGTTTGTATGACACTTAGCCAAACATCTGTGCTTTGGTAGATCCACCTAGCCCTGGCAGCTCTAATCACTGACTTAAATTGCAATGCTCAATAGATAACATCAACCAGGCATGGCAACTTAAATAACTTGACTGCTCATGGCGGTTTAAATAATCTGACGTAATTAGCCATATACCATTAGGCCCCTTCATAAGCCGCCATTCGGAACATGTGCATTAATAATTTTCCTCCGGCTTAAATTTGAACAAGCAATTTTTACTCTTTGTTAGGCTTCCTTTGTCACAATGCCGCCCAAAACAGCCACGTCATGCAATTGGGTCAAGTCCATCATCACAGATAGCACACTTGATGACTTTGTGAAAACCGGCTATCTGCCAAAGAAGGAAGTCATGTCATACCATGCTCCTGACCCAACATAGGAAAAGCCTCAGCCCAAAGAGGGGGAAGTCATCGTCTTCACTGACCACATGAATCGAGGCTTTTCACCACCCGGCTCAAAGTTCTTTAGAGACGTCCTGCACTTTTTTGACCTCCGTCCTCAAGACATCGGACCCCACTCCGTGTCTAATATTTGCAACTTTCAAGTGTTCTGTGAGGTGTACCTTGAAGAGGAGCCTAGCTTGCTACTCTTCTGAGAGTTATTTTATTTGAACCGCCAGAATGAATGTGCCAACGGACCTAGTTTGGATCATGGCGGGGTCTCAATCCAACGACGGAGAGACGCCATCTTCCCTTATACAAATCCACCGAGTCACCCCAAAGATTGGAACCACACATGGTTCTACTGCCAAGACACTTCTTCGGCTGATGAGAACCCTCTGCCCGGCTTTCGCGCCCTGCGCCTCGAGTCTAATCATCCTCTTCCAGCCAAATTGTCAGCTGCTGATCGCTAGAAACTTGCCCCCACCATGGCTAAAGTCAAGGATCTTCTGGGGAACGGTCTAAATGGTATCGACTTAGTCAGGGTTTGGCTTGCCTGGCGAATCATTCCGTTGAGCCGCCGTTCTGGTTTGATGTGCACCTACATGGGCGAGAAGAATGATCCTCTGCGGCACAACCCTGACAAATTACCTAACGATGTCATCGATGATATGAAAAAGTCGCTCTTGAATGAAAGCCTAGCAGACTGTGGAAGGTGGGCTTAAGCCCTTTCTGCAAAGCTAACCCGGCTCCAGCGGTAAGCTACCAGACTGAGTGAATTTACCTTCATCCTTGATGTTTTGTCTTTACTCAAACCTTTGCTGACTTTCACAGGCTGACGACCAATTTTGGAAGAAAAAGTATGATCATGAGGCTGCAAAGAGAGCCAGGAAGGCCAAGAGAGCTGCCAAGAAAGCCGCCGCCAAGAAGAAAGGAAAGAAGGCCAACGCCTCTGACTTGCTTCGACTAGAAGATTCCTCTGAGTCGGAGGTAGCTCTTGACTCTCTTGGCTCCTTTTTCAACCACCTTATTGACACTGATTATCATTAGGGTGACACGGGAACGAGTCGCGGAGTGGACGAAGAGGTAACTATTATTTCCTCCGACTCCGAGCCTTTGCCAAGACAGAAAATCCGAAGAGTAACCTGGAAAGTAAGATTTTCACATTCCTTAGCTTATCAGGATCCTAAATTTCTTTTGAAGCGACAGATTCATGAGAGCCGGAGGCAGAGCCAGAACAGCAAGGACGCAGAACTCTCCTCTGGCTTACCTAACATACTAAGGAAGCGCCGGAACGAGGTCACCTCCGACTTAGATCCTTTTTATCCTTTGGCGGGTCTCACTCGTCGACCACTCAACTCTTCTGATTCCAATTATCAGGAAACTTCACCTTCCTCCGGCGACTCAATCCAGTCCAACATGCCAACTTTTAAGACCGCTCCAAGGTAATGATGATTTACTTATCCTGTATTTACTTCAATTCTTTATATTTGTACTGACCTTTTTGATCTTATGCAGCGGAAAAGCCAAGCCCGGCAAGAGGGTGAAAAAGAACAAGCCGGCCAAAGAGCCAACCGTCAATGAGTCGGAACTCCAGACTGCCGCGCCTGAGACCTTTGTTCCTGAGCTGCCGCTTGAACCGGCTCATGACATGCCAACGCCAACCACTGACCCGCCTGTTGATCAAGCCACCGACGGCTCTGTAAACCCTGAAGCTTCTAGCCCGACCAAGACAGACGACCCACAAGATGCTGATGTTGAAATTACCAAGACCGGCTATACTGAGCTGGGAAGACCTACTGTGCTAGCCAAGTGTTCTACCAAGGAGGAGCACCTGGAATGTCATAAGGTCAGATTTGATGTTGCTGATTATGCTCACATGAGCATTGGGGAAGTTTTTTATGTCTATCTTAGCCAAGTGCACGGCAGTCGTGACGTTGAAGTTGATATTGTGAAACAAATGCACCAGAAATTTGAGGTATAAACTCCTCCCTTCATCAAATTATCCTTACTATGCCAGCCCCCAAGTCTATTGCTTATGATGAATATGTCGTAGACTTAGAACAAACGTATAAGCATCAGTAATATCCTTTGGTTAAACTTGTAAAAAATCCGGCTTAACCCGTAGCCCCCCAGGGCCGGTTTAATCAACATGAATGAGCTGGTCCTTCACATGCTTGTGTAAAATATAGTACTTGTGTAGATTAAACAACAATATGCAGTAGCCCCCAAGTGCCAAGTACTCTTGCTTGCAAAGTTCTTGGGACTTACTCTCATGAACCACCACTTAGATAGAATCCTTCGGTGGACATTAGCCCCCAAGTGCCAAGTGTTGTTGCTTGCAAAAGACTTGGGACTTAATATTGTATGCTAATATTCATGATTTTGAACCGGTTATTTGTATAGGCCACCACTACTCAACTTCAATCAAAACTGTCTGAATTGAAGAACCGCCTGGAGGCACAGGAGACTGAAACCCAAAGGGCCAATTCCAAATTTGAATTCAGTGTGTCTGAACAAGAGAAACTGAAAAAAGACTTGGAAGTGGAGAAAAAGGCCTGGGCTGAGGAAAAAATGCCTTAACCCAATGAGATGAAAAAGCAGAGGCGGCTCTTGAAGAGGTGACCTCTGAATTATCCGTCTTAAAACGCCATGTGTCTCAGATGGTCTCAGCAATCTTTGGTAAGCTGCCCTACAAGTGTTAAGTGTTGAATCTTCCTAGTGATCATATGAATTATCATTAACTCACCTGATATTGCTACGCGGGCCCCAGGAGCACAAACCTCAATCAGGATATGCTGGTGAAGTTGAAGGCGGTTTACATGATCGTGGAACAACTTTACCCTGGATCTCAGCATGCCTTAGCCATAGTTTCCCTGTCGAACAAAGTGCCCACACTCTTGGTTGATATGCTGAAGAAACTTTCTGTGCTGCCCTAGCGGTTCAATGAATTAAGGTGATCATCTGCAAGAGTCGGAGCTGTGGGTGCTTCAAGCCAGGCCAAAGCATGGCTACCGGAGTTAGACCCGGCCGACATCGCCATTGGGTATCCAAGCCTTAAGGAAGATGGCACTTCATTTGAACAGGAAGACTTCGCTGCTTGTGTGAAGGAAATACGCCCTGTGGCCACCCTGATTGCTGATGAGGCGGACCTCACCAAGTACCATCCCGGTTATGACGCGGAGAATCAAAGGATGCCGACGCTGCATTATAAAGTGACAAGCCTGATCCCACCAATCCGTAAGCATACCTTCGCCCCTGAAGTTGACCTGGCCGAGCTAATTGATGATGAAGCTGAATTTGAAGCCTTGAATGGCATTGACTGGTCGTCATCAACCTTCCAGGATAGGGAACAGGACGAAGAAGCGGAGAGGGTTGATCCGGAAGCTTCAAGTCAACAAGGCAAGTAATCCGCCGGGTGGCTCATATTTGTAGCCTTCTGCAAAAACAGTTTAATCATTTGGACTTGGGGAATCATGTAATAGGGTAGAACTGATTGTGCTCTGTCGTGCCATCGTGCACATTTTGGTCCTCAACACTGCTAAGCCGCCGTCTTATATTCGCCCTTATTATACTTATCATCTATTTTCCTGATGCATAAGAAAGTCCTTAAACTATCCGGCACATAGAAATAGATCACAAGAACCCTTGGCGGTTTACCGCAAGGCGGGTCATAAAACTAATACGGAATAAAGGAGTCACCGATTAGTCTATTATGAATCATAACTTTGAAACAATATCATACCTGTAACATTGAATTTGCACTGCCGGCTCATGTGACCTGAACAATAAGGGTGATAACCCAATCTTTAGAAGCCAACACTTCCAAATATCTGGTGATTGTCATATGCTGGTGACTTATCGTCCAAAGCCAAGCCGGGTTAAATATAAACCACATATATATGCCTTAAATAAAAAGGACTCAAGGTAAAACCAAAGATTGTTTTCAAAAAACTTAAGCCAAATAGAAAGAAAAATCGAGGCTTTTGATTTGAATACGATCAGTAAACCGGACCAAAGGGGCTAAGCTAGGATTGGAATACGATCATGTAGCCCCCCAGTGGTTTTGGCGTTGCGCCGATCAAGAGGGTAGCAAAAGCTATGTTCTCTTTGGTTCGAATACGACCTATGTTTGAACAGGAAGCCCCCAAATGACCTTGAGAGTTTTTTAACGACTCTGATTCGAATACGATCAATGTCAGACCCAAAAAGGGTTAAGCTATGATTCGAATATGATCAAGAAGCCCCCTAGTGAGTTTGGCATTGTGCCGATCAAGAGGGTACCGACAGCTATGTTCTCTTTGGATCGAATACGACCTATGTTTGAACAGGAAGCCCCCAAGTGATCATGAGGTTTAACGGCTATGATTCGGATACGATCATGATCCGGGCCAAAAGCTGTGATTCAAATACGATCAGCCCTCAATTGGTCTTGAGAATTATAATGATGAAGACATATGATCATTGAGGGTGAAAAGGACAGAGGTCCTGTTTTATTACTTATCATAATATATACATCGTCAAAAATATGAACATCATGAGAGTCGGTGGCTCAAGTGTATTAAGGCCGAAGATGAACGATATTCCACGGCCGGTGGGCCTCCTCCTCCAACTTACATGAGTCTTTGTGCTCTCAAACATCGATAGGGTAGTATGACACGTTGTTCAAGTTCTTGCGGACCACAAAGGGCCCTTCCCAAGGTGGGGATAACTTGTGTGCATCAGTTTGATCCTGCATGAGCTGGAGCACCAAGTCACCTTCTTGAAAGGTTCTGGATTTAACCTGGCGGCTATGATAATGGCGCAGGTCCTGTTGGTAAATCACCGAGCAGGCTGCTGCCAAGTCATGCTTTTCATCTAACAGGTCAAGTGCATTCTGACGGGCTTGTTCGTTATCAGCTTCAATGTAAGCCGCCACGCGGGGCGAGTCATGACGGATGTCACTAGGCAGAACCGCCTCTGCTCCGTAAACCATGAAGAAAGGCGTGTAACCCGTAGACCTGTTAGGGGTGGTATTGATGCTCCATATCACAGAAGGTAACTCCTCCACCCAACAACCCGGCGTACGTTGCAAAGGAACGATAAGCCGGGGCTTGATGCCTTTCAAGATTTCCTGATTGGCTCTTTCGGCTTGACCATCGGATTGGGGGTGAGCTCCTGATGAAACATCAAGCCGGATATGCTCATGTTGATGGAACTCCTGCATGGCACCCTTGGACAGATTAGTACCATTGTCAGTTATAATGTTGTGTGGAAATCCAAAACGAAAGATCACCTTTTTCATGAATTGAACCGCCGTGGTTGTGTCACACTTACTAACTGGCTCTGCCTCAACCCACTTTGTGTCTTTTATCTTTGGACCTTTTGAAAGGCCCAACCATGTTGAGTCCCCAGACTGCAAACGGCCAAGTAATTGGAATCATCCTCAATTCTTGAGCCGACACGTGAGCCGTTATGAGAATTTCTGACAACCGTCACATTTATTCACTAGATCCTCCGCATCAGCGTGAGCCGTCAGCCAATAGAATCCATGACAAAAAGCTTTGGCCACAAGAGACTTTGAGCCAGCATGATGGCCACAATATCCTTCATGAATCTCGTGAAGAATTTCTTGACCTTCCTCAGGAGAGACACAATGTTGAAACGCCCAGTGACACTGTGATGATGCAACTCACCATTGGCAATTATCATTGACTTACACCTACGGGTTATCTGCCTAGCCAAGGTTTCATCCTCGGGCAACTCGCCCCAGGTCATGTAAGCCAAATATGGAACTGTCCAATCGGGATGACGTGAAGAGCCGCCACCAATTGTGCTTCTGGGTCAAGAACAACCAAGTCTTCCTTTGTAGGCAATTTGACAGAAGGGTTATGCAGAATATCCAAGAAAGTGTTAGGTGGCACCGGCTTACGTTGAGACCCCATCCGGCTTAAAGCATCAGCCGCCTCATTCTTTCTGCGATCAATGTGCTCCACTTGGTAACCCTTGAAGTGTCCATCAATGGCATCAACTTCACGGTGATAAGTCGCCATGAGGGGATCCTTGGAATCCCACTTGCCTGAGACTTACCGAGCCACCAAATCTGAGTCGCCAAAGCACCTTACCCGGCTTAAGCTCATCTCCTTAGCCATCCGAAGACCATGGAGCAAGGCCTCATACTCAGCTAAATTTTTAGTACAAGGAAACATCAACCTTAGTACATAACAAAATTTGTCACCTCGAGGGGAAGCTAAAACAACTCTAGCCCCCGAGCCCTCCAATTGCCTGGACCCATCAAAGTGAATAGTCCAATATGTGTTGTCCGGCTTCTCTTCAGGCATCTGCAGCTCTGTTCAATCGTTGATGAAGTCCACCAATGCTTGAGATTTGATAGCAGTGCGTGGCACACTGGCACATACTTTAAACCATGAGGCCCAAGTTCAATGGCCCACTTGGCGAATCGTCCTGTGGCTTCTCTATTTTGAATGATATCTCCTAAAGGAGCAGAACTGACCACAGTGATGGGGTGACCCAAGAAATATTGCGTATGCTTCCAGCTTGCCATCAACACCCCATAAACGAGCTTCTGCCATGTGGATATCTTTCCTTGGACTCAATAAGCACCTCACTGATGTAGTAAACCGGTTGTTGAACCGGATGTTCCTTGCTAGCCTCCTTGCGCTCCACCATAATGGCCACACTGACAGCACGTGTGTTTGCAGCCACATATAACAATAACGTCTCCTTATCAATGGGAGCAGCAAGGACCGACGGCTCAGCTAGCTGCCTCTTCAAATCATCAAAGGCAGCATTAGCAGCATCACTCCACACAAAGTCGTCTATCTTATTCATCATCTGATGCAGCGGTATAGCCTTCTTACCTAACCGGCTTAAAGAAGCAATGCTACCCGCCAAACGCTGAACATCATTGATACATGCCAGCTTAGCTAAGGAGGTGATGGCCTTGATCTTCTCCGGGTTAGCCGCAATGCCTCTGTTAGAAACCAGAAAGCCCAAAAGTTTGCCTGTTGGCACACCAAAAACGCACTTGGCCGGGTTAAGCATCATCTTGTAGACCCGGAGATTATCAAAGGTTTCCTTCAGATCATCTATCAAGGTCTCCTTCTCTCTAGATTTCACCACAATGTCATTGCGGGAGTCCTGGATAAGGGGGTATCCTTACTGCCGGACTATATACATCGTCCAGACTATAGAAGCGTCAAGATACAAGACTCAAGACTTCGGCTCGTGTCCGGATGGGACTCTCCTATGCATGGAAGACAAGCTTGGCGATCCGGATATTATGTTTCCTTCCTTGTAACCGACTCCATGTAAACCCTAGCTCTCCGGTGTCTATATAAACCGGAGAGCATGGCCCTTAGAAGGCCGATCACAATTACAATCATACCATCATAGGCTAGCTCTTAGGGTTTAGCCTCTACGATCTCGTGGTAGATCTACTCTTGTACTCCACATATCTTCAATATTAATCAAGCAGGAAGTAGGGTTTTACCTCCATCGAGAGGGCCTGAACCTAGGTGAACATTATGTCCCTTGCTTCCTATTACCATCAACCTAAGACGCACAGATCGGGACCCCCTACCCGAGATCCGCCGGTTTTGACACCGACATTGGTGCTTTCATTGAGAGTTCCTCTGTGTTGTTGCTTCGAGGTTTGATGGCGTCTTCAATCGTCAACTACACGGTCCAGGTTGAGACTCTTCTCCCCGGATAGATCTTTGTGTTCGGCGGCTTCGCACTGCAGGCCAATTCGCTTGGCCAGTTGCAGCAGATCGACAGCTTCGCCCTTGGCCGCCAGATCCGGTTCGGAAACTTGAACTACACGGCAGATGTCCGTGGAGATTTGATCTTCGACGGATTCGGGCCTGCATGAGGAGCGCCGGACAGCCGCGACGAGCACGGCCTAGACCTGCTGTCATACAGAGCCCGGGACATTCTCCCCGAGGCAGCCCCGGATCTAAATCCAGGGCAGGTTGCGTTGCCTACGGACGGAGGGCTGGACCCCGCCCCGCAGGCCGCACACTTATCAACGGTGGAGCCAAACACGGGTCTCACCTCTGTGGAGGCCTGTAACCTTGGGCCCCCGGACTCATATCCGGTTGTTGGTCCTGGTCCGCTCACCCTCGAGCCAGAAGCGGCTATCACGCATTGCTAGGAAGAACGGCCTTCGCCCACTTCAACGCATTGCCGCACTATGGCCACCTTACACTCAAGATGCCCGGTCCCCGTGGTGTCATCACCGTTAGCGAAATCATAAAGCGCCCTTCACGCGCAGAGGAATACGCGACGGCCCTGGCGGCCGGACTATAAGCGGCCTCCAGTTTTAGAAAACGTGATTGGTCATTACGACCACAGACACGGTTAGACGAGTCCGGTAGCCTAGATAAATTCAAACAGGGCATTGTATATGTAATCCCATAAGGGAAACCAGGGGTTGTCTATATTTAATACAGCCCCATGCTTGGCTCGACCTTATTGGTAGGCCAACAGCTTACACTCTTATTATTAATCGCATACTTACGTTGCACCCTCCTACGAATTTTTCTTTTTTACACACAATGTTCGCGTGATACCCTTCCAGGATACGGCACAATGGAGACAAAGGCGCAAACGTGCAGCAGGGCCCAGTGCAACAGGTTTCTTTTTAGATTAAGCCCATGTGTAAACCTTTTCTACCGCCTCTTGTTGTTTAACCATCCCATGGGTTCTATACCCACAAAGGATACTGCGGTTTTTGGCATTTGGCCACGACAGACTAAATTGTACGTACCTAGAAATAAAGGGCTTAAAATAGGCTCTTGTCGGCCTATCTTCTTTTACAAAAGACCGAATACCCTCGGGAGTGTTCGGCATCACGAGTTTGGCCATATATGCATCAGCTCCGAATCATGTCTTTGGTAACAATGTTGGGTTTGCCCGGCTCCTGGGTTTGCCGCCTTACGTTCCGCTATCATCCGGCTAAGGCAGGCCAAAGGAGAACTACTGCGATTGTGCCCTGGTTATTCCGGATGAGCGCCTCAGTAGAGAAAGCCAAAAACTGACCGTCATGATACAGCGAGAGACTGTTCAACCACTCGAAGACTCACCGGAATCCCTAAAGATTCCTCCGCCTTAACGAAGGGCCATTTCCCGGCCATGTACACACACGCCCGTATTCGGATGCACGTGGAGGTACCAGGGGCTACATAGTAGCCCCAGCATTAGACTCCCATGGCTAAGCGAAAGTGTTACATCTATATTGTCTGGTTGCCTAGTTCGGTGTGCGATCACCTCCTTAACGGACCAAGACGTTGGATCAAGTGTGATTATGCATATTTTTTCACCAACACCCCCGCATTGTCCGTGAGGGGGCTGAAGCCAACGACTGCTATCTTTCAGACAACTTATACATATAAGAATAGCCGCAAAGGAAGGACAATCATACTTCCGGGCAAAAGTATAAACATAGCCTCATAATTAAACTAAACATTGTTTTCTACAATGATTCGACTTATCACTCGAATAAAACACTCTTCGAGCACTGCGCCTCTATCAGGCGGGCACCTTCTGTCACTTGCGCCAAGTAGTGCTCGGCTGGATGTTGGCCTCCCGCCGGATCCTGGCTCGCTATTATAGTGGCCTCCATATCCGTCCCGTAGGCTTTAACGCGGGCTAGAGCCATCTGCGCACCCTCTATGCACACCGACCTTCTTAGGGCGTTAATCTGGGACACGACTCCAAGGAATTGTTGCACCAAACCAAAGTAGCTGCCCGGCTTAGGCCCCTTCGTCCAAAGATGGTCTATTACAGACTGCATTGCAAGTCCGGACAGCCTGTGGAGCTCCGCCATAGCAGCCACCTTCTCATTCAGTGGCAGCGGGCGAGTGGGAGCATTGAACTGCGACCAGAAAAGCTTCTCCACTTCTTCATCGCCTTGACCCTTGAAGAACTTGACAGCGTCAGCTGTACTATTCGCCAAGTCCGCATATGTGTCTGCGGGACTCATGCGACCCGCCAGGGGGGCATACTTTGGATTCAAGAACTTCGTCTGTAGTAAGTACGAACCCCCAGCCACGATTTTGTCAGCTTGTTGGAGCTCCTCCCGCATACTCCGGATCTCGGTCCGCATCTCCTTGGCGGCATGACGTGCCTTGTCCATCTCGGCCGAACTAGCCTTATCCTCCTTTTTAAGGAGTGCGTACTGGTCGGCGGCATTTTTTAACTCTTCATCCATTTCGGCTATCTTTTCATCGCTTCGGTGACGAGCAGCCTGTTCGGCTCTCAATTCGTTAGCCGCCTTTAGGGCAGCCACATTGCTAGCCCGAGCTTGTTCCTTGGCCTGAGCAAGTTCCGCCCTTAGGGCCTCCACGGCAGCAGCACCATCTGAAGTGCACACATATTGCATTAATATTATGCCGCTTTGGCATTTTCCTACGCACTATAATAAAAACCAAGAACATACCATGGGACTCCTCAAGCCGTTTATTCACCAGCGTAATATCGGCATCAATGGATCCGATTTGCCTCCTTAGTTCGGCAACTTCAACAGACTGGTCGGCTACCAGATCCTTGTATACCTGCGCACATGTACGGTGCAGCCATCAGTATATGATCCCCCGTTTGCCGCCTATGGCGAGCAACCAGAGTCTCAGGGGCTACTATCTATAGGGAGCACACTTAGCGCGTGCCTCATAACCAAAAAGTTGTGCATTTTTTACATACCTCAAAGCCTTTGAGCAGGCTTGTAAATGCCTCATTCAAACCGCTGGTAGCGGATGAAATCCTCGTGAGCACCATGCTCATTAAAGAGCGATGCTCCTCCGAGAGCACGGCTTGCTCCAGACGGCCTATCAGTACGTCCGGCCGGACACTGAACCGCGTCGGACCCTTCTCATTGCCCCCTGTGGGAGTCAAATGCTCCGGGCTCAGGGCGGCTGACGTACTAGCCTCTAGCTTTGGTATATCAGGACTCCTGCATGATGACACCTCCGTGTCGTAAGCCTCATGAGGCGGAGAGTTGGGTGGGGTTTCACTCTCCATCATCTCTGGGCGAAGATCCCCCGAAGACGAACTCTGTTGAGAAGAGTTGCTCGCCGGGCTACAAAAAACGGAGTCCTAGTTATGGATCTCGGAGTAACATCTCACCTTCGGATTAATGAATGACTTATGGCTCGTTGGAGGGCTAGCCCGTTGGTGGGCATGACGTGGTGAGGGCGCCCGTCGCGGCAGAGCCCCTTGGTGATGTTTTCTTCCCTTGCTCGGGTGTCTCCGCCTCCAAATCTTCAGAGGCGGCCCTCTTCTTCCCGCGTGGGGAGGAGGCTTTGACCTTCCCGTCCCGACTATCCTCCATAGGAGGGTTAGCGATTTTCCCGGTCTAGATGCGTAGCACGTGAAGTTCGGCTTCACTTCCCCTTCCTTCGTCCTTCTCTGAAGGGATTTTGCTAAGCGCCCGGTCGAGCATCTTTGCAATGGTGGGACCAGGCGAGCCTTTAGGAAGTGGTGTCGGACACCTGATTCTCTTCGCCTTGTCAAGCCATTCCTGGCCGTGGAGGGAGTGTTAGAATAACAATCATGATAAATATAAATGAAGTGTCCGGCTTTAAGGTTACTTGGGCATCTAGGCGATTGCAGCTTAGTCTCGCATCCTCGGTGGTATCCGGACACTTTGCTTGTGGTCCAAAGAATAATTTACACATTCCTTCGAGCGTTAGGCCGAAGAAGTGCTTAATAGTCCGCGGACCTTCCGGATTAAACTCCCACATACGGAGAGGCCGACGTTTGCACGGCAATATCCGCCGGACTAGCATTACTTGAATTACGCTAACAAGATTTATGTCCCTCCTAATAAGCTCCCGGATGCGATTTTGTAGTTTTGGTACATCGCCAGCAGGCCCATAACTCCGTCCCACATCGGTCCAAGATGCCAACTGTGATGGAGGGCCTGAGAGGAACTCGGGGGCAGCTACCCACTTTGTGCCTCTGGGAGCGGTGACATAGAACCATCTCCATTGCCATACGTCGGACACTTCCGAAAAAGAACCCTCTGGCCATGGGGCATCGGCGTTCCTGCTTATTATGGCGCCTCCGCATTCCGCATGTCGCCACTCGATCATCTTCGGCTTCACAGTGAAGGTCTTAAGCCATAAGCCGAAGTGTGGGTTGATGTGGAGAAAAGCCTCGCACACGATAATGAAAGACGAGATATGGAGGATGGCGTTTGGAGCCAGATCAGGGAAATCCAAGCCATAGTAGAACATAAGCCCCCTCACAAAGGGGTCGAGGGTGAGGCCTAGGCCTCGGAGGAAGTGAGGAGTAAACACGACGCTCTCATTGGGCTTCGGCATGGGGATGACTTGCCCCGGAGCAGGAAGCATGTGCTGGATATCAGCGGTCAGGAATCCAACCTCCCTCAGCTTCACGATATCCTCCTCCTGAATCGAGGAGGCCACCCACCGGCCTGCTGCATCGGATCCGGACATACTGGAGGATCTGGGTGTTGGAGCTGAGGTCCTAAGCGATGGAGCTCGAGGTGCGAGAAGGAGCGGGAGAGGTGGCAACGAGGCGTAGGCCTCGACCCCTTTATAAAAGGGATGAATACCAAGAGTCCTAAGCGTGACCGCTTGAGACTTATCTAAAAATAAACACGGAATTATACCAAAAGTCGCCGTGGGGACGCATATGCCCATATTGATGAAAGATCCCATATTAATAGGGACACGATCTCTACTTTGGCAGGACGTGCTGATAAAACTGCCTCGCAACGCGAGTCGAGGTGAAGCAGGAAATGTTGGTTCGTGTTGGACCATGTCACGATGCAAGGGCACGATGTACAAAAATTGCCAGCAGAACGGATTTATGCCAAGGGTATGTGAAGATCATCTTGTAGATCCGGACACAACCTACGTGTTCGATAATCACCTTGGAGTACTCGAAGGAGGAACCCGCCTTGCAATGCCGAAAACAAGACTACGCGCCGGACTCATCGTCATTGAAGCCTGTTTCAGGGGCTACTGAGGGAGTCTTGGATAAGGGGGTATCTGGACTGCCGGACTATATACATCGTCCGGACTATAGAAGCGTCAAGATACAAGACTCAAGACTTCGACTCGTGTCCGGATGGGACTCTCCTATGCGTGGAAGACAAGCTTGGCAATCCGGATATTATGTTTCCTTCCTTGTAACCGACTCCATGTAAACCCTAGCTCTCCGGTGTCTATATAAACCGGAGAGCATGGTCCTTAGAAGGCCGATCACAATTACAATCATACCATCATAGGCTAGCTCTTAGGGTTTAGCCTCTACGATCTCGTGGTAGATCTACTCTTGTATTCCACATATCTTCAATATTAATCAAGAAGGAAGTAGGGTTTTACCTCCATCGAGAGGGCCCGAACCTGGGTAAACATTGTATCCCTTGCTTCCTGTTACCATCAGCCTAAGACGCACAGAGCGGGACCCCCTACCCGAGATCCGCCGGTTTTGACACTGACAGTCGTCCACATAGGCATGAACGTTGCGCCCAATCTGATTGTGAAGACAGTTCTGCACACATCGCTGATAAGTCGCCTGGGCACTCTTGAGCCCAAAAGGCATAGATACATAGAAGAAGGCTCCAAAATGAGTAATAAGAGTCGTCTTCTCCTGGTCCTTAACTGCCATCTTGATCTGATGATAACCCGAATAAGCATCCAAATAGCTCAAACGCTCACAACCCGCTGTAGCATCAATGATTTGATCAATACGAGGGAGAGCAAAAGGATTAGCCGGACAAGCCTTGTTTAAGTTCGTGTAATCCACACACATATACCGGGTGTTGTTCTTCTTAAGCACTAGCACCGGGTTAGCCAACCACTCTGGATGAAAGACTTCAACAATGAACCCGGCCGCCAAGAGCCAGGCCACTTCCTCACCAATGGCCTTCCGCCTCTCCTTAATGAACAGCCGAAGAAACTGCTTGACCTGCTTAAATTTTGGATCAATATTGAGAGTGTGCTCAGCGAGTTCTCTCGGTACACCTGGCATGTCAGAAGGTTTCCATGCAAAGATGTCTCGGTTCTCACGGATGAACTCGATGAGCGCGCTTTCCTATTTGGGATCCAGGTTAGCACTGATATTGAACTGCTTAGATGAGTCGCCAGGAATAAAATCAACTAGCTTGGTATCGTCAGCCGATTTAAACTTCATCACTGGCTCATGCTTTGTGGTTGGCTTCTTCAAAGATGTCATGTCCGCCGGGTCAAAATTGTCCTTGTAAAACTTCAACTCCTGTGCTGCACAGGAGCCTCTGCGCACGAGCACCCGTTCCCAAGTTGCTCTACCTCCCTGCGCCCGCATCTTCTCGCAGACGCCGCTGCCAGTGCCATGGCGGCCCCGCCAGACGCCTGCGCCGGCGACCTCCACCGCCTCCCCGCCATGTCCGCTCGCAAGCTCCCTCCGTCGCCTTGCCTCACCTTCAGCCTCCAAGAGCTCCGCCTCCATTGCTCCACACCAAGGCTGACTCCGGCCACTTCGTCCTTTTGCTGCTCTTCCCATGTTACTCCGCTATCGACCTCCTGTTGTCGTAGAACCCTCCCCATCATGCATCGTCGCGGTTCTATTTCATCTTTCTCAATGTCAAGAGGACGCCAGGTACCAGGACGTCAGTGACCCATCAAGTTCATCTACGTGTGTGTATGACTACATTCGCCGAAGACCCGTGTACGACTACACAACTGGAACGCGACAAGTACCACGACAACCATCGCTCGCCAAGTTTGACTACATGGACCGCCAAGTTCCTCTAGCAGTGACCCCAATTGTGTACGACTACGAAACATGTACCACTACTTCCACGATGACCTATGAACAACTGCACCACTCCGAAATTGAACTTCCCCGAAATGCACGCTTCGAAGGTATAATCACTGAGACGACCGCCCGTTGATGAATGCATGTGTTGTATGAGATGCACCACTTGTTTGCACTATGTCCGAGTTATAAATTGCATGTTCCTTCTCGTTTTCCATGTCGTCGACCCGTGGGAACCCGGTAACTGGGATCACCCCACCATCTTTTGCATGTTCCGTACATCCACACTTTCTTTTGCACCGACATCTCGACGAGTTGTTAGATCATCGGAATGTTGCCGTGGCACCATTTTCATTGTTGTTGACGTGCCACCCCTTTCGTTCCGCCATGGTGACCAAATGCTTCATAACATGCTCATGTCAACATTTTCTTAAAACTACATAAGACTTGTATATGTCATCCGCATCATGATAACAATATTTAAATTGTTTCAAATTGTTGTTTTGCATTAAATTGCTAAATAACGTGTGGGGATTTTTCCGGAATTGTTGTTTGTTCTTCCGGCCTCATTTAAACTTGCCTAGATAGGTAGTTTATATATGCTTCACCTCTTGCCATGTTTAAAAACATTTAAAATTGTTGGGTACATAAACGGGAGTGAACTAAATAATTGAATGTGGTGTTTCGTCAATATGCAACTCATTGCATATTGAGCTCCACTTAATTTGTATTATTGTTTGTTGCACTCTTGCCATGCCATGAATCATTAATTTGGACATGCATCATACTTGGTTGTGCATCATGTCATGATTACGCTTGCTGGTTTACCATGTTGTTTGCTTCTTTCCGGTTGTGCTTCTTCTCAATAGTTCCGGTTACATTGCGATTGTGAGGATTCGTTCGACTACGTTGGTTCGTCTACTACATGGATTCGATCTTCTTCCAAGCGGGATTTTAGGCAAGATGATCATTACCCTGGATACCACTAATATCTTTTCTTTGCTAGTTGTCTCGATGCTATCGCTATGTCGCGCTACCTACCACTTGTTTATCAAGCCTCCCAAATTGCCATGATAAGCCTCTAACCTTTTCCACCTTCCTAGCAAACTGTTGCTTGGCTATGTTACCTATGACGCCCCGAGACCGACGCTTCAGATGCCTTCCATGCTTTGTGTGGCCGCCATGTGTTTCATTTGTATGTTGCATTTCATCATAGCATCATACGCATTGCATCCGCATATTTTCTTAACTTGCACCCATTCGTCGTTGTCGTTTCTCCCTTTGCCTTCGTTGACCATTCCAGACCAATCGAGGTTTCGCTTCCCTCCCGACCGTGACTGCCTAGCCCCTCTTTGCGCAGCGCATCGACCCCTCCCGCGTGTCCGAAAGTTGTCCCGAACCCGACCGGGCTATCATTACCGTTGGATTCAGATCATCCCCAAACATCCTGAAAGTATCTTCGGTTCTTTGTTGGACTCTCCCTAGCCTATTTTTTCGTACATCCGATTACGATCGGAGGGACGAGATAGCCCCTAGCCTAACCCACCCGCTATATATACTAGTCTAAACCGAGACCAAATCCCTAATTTCTCGGGATCCTCCTAGCCGCCGCCGCCACTCTCTCCCGCATCTTCATTGGGATCCTCCCAGATCCATCCCCACCACCAGCAGCCATCGACCCTCTCCCTCGATTTCCCCAGCGAGCCAACCATCGCAGCGCAGCCGCCGGAATCCTGTAGCGCCCCTCCTTCTCCTACACGAGCCCTGCCTCGTCCCTGACCTCCTCCTCGCCTCGCGGTTCGAAGACCAGGCGCCGCCGCCGGCAACCACCAGGTCGCCACGCCCTGCCTTCTCTTCATTTACCCCCTGCTTCTCTCCCTCTCAACCTCTCTAATCTCTCTCGCCTCTCCCTTCTCTAGCAGGAACCCGACGCCATGGATGCTCGCGTCCCTGATCTTGCAGCGCCATCGCCTGGAGCTTCTCTTCCGGAGGCGTTCACCTCGTCCGCGTCGCCGGCGTCCATCCCCGCCTGAACCTCACGACCTCTCTGAACCCTGCGACCGCTGCTTCCTCTCTACCTCTGTCAGCAATCACAAGAGGTCATCGTTGCCCCGGAGCTCCACTGTTGCCGACCCCGACCTACTTCGGTCCATCGGGAATCCATTCATGTCCTCCTCCGTGCCGGATATGGCAAGCACCGGCCGGATCTTGCGCCGCCGCAAGCCCTGCTGCCTGCCACCAAGTCCACCGTCGCCTGCCTCTGCTTCCCCTCTGCAACGAGCAGGAGTCAAGCCGCTGCATCGAGCACTGATCTGCGCCTCCCCTTGCCGGATTGGGACCCCGATGCCTCCCCGTGCTCCGTTTCGCCCGTTCCTGCCAGTTCCCGCCGACCCGTCGCCAGGACCCCTATCGTCGTCTTCTGCATCGCCTGCTATTGTTTCTGTTCTTCAGAAATGAGTAGCCGCAGCTCGCTCGCCTCGCCTCGCTTTGACCGCGCCTGGGTCGCATCCAGCACGCTGCGTGGCCCAGCAGCCTCAAGGCCCAGCGCCCCTTTCAGCCTCCCTCTCCACCGACCGGCCCAAGGCCCAGGGTCAGCAGCCCCCACCCCCCGTGTTTCCTTGTTGGGCTTCCTGTTCAGATTCGGCCCGAGTCACTGTTTTTTTCGTGAACGAATTTGTCTAATTATACAGTGAATTAACAAATTTGCAGAAAACCCCCTCTAACTTCATGCATATAATAACTCATGAACTATGCATCATATGTAAAAAAATTATATATGTAAAATGCTTAGAATTTCATCTAGTTTTACATTATGTCATTTTCATCCATGTTTAAAATGTTGTTTGTTTAAATTTGCTTAAATGCCATGTTAAATTGATTTATTTCATAACTAAATAATCGTAGCTTGGTTTAAATAAACTTTATATGTAAATGGGGTGAAAAATGCATAGATTAACTTGGTGCACTTTGTTTTACTGTTTAACAAATTTAAAATATGGTTTAGGGTAGAACAGTACCAAATTCGAAATATGCACATGAGGATTTTCCGGAATTGTTGTTTGTTGTTTCGGGCCTCATTTAAACTTGTCTAAATAGTTAGTTTACTTATGCTTCACCCCTTGCCATGTTTAATAACATTTAATGTTGTTGGGTACATAAACGAGAGAGAACTAAATAAATGGATGTGGTGTTTCGTCGATATGCAACTCGTTGCATATGCAACTCCACTTAAATTGTAGTACGGTTTGTTGCACTTTGCCATGCCATGACTCATTAAACGGACATGCATCATATTTGTTTGTGCAGCATGCCATGCTTATGCTTGTTGGTTTACCATGTTGTCTGCTTCTTTCCGGTTTGCTTCTCTCGTTAGCTTCGGTTTCGTTCCGGAGTTGTGAGGATTCGTTCGACTACGTCCGGTTGTCGTCTTCTTGGACTCGTTCTTCTTCCTTGCGGGATCTCAGGCAAGATGACCATTACCCTTGATATCACTTCTATATTTGCTTGCTAGTTGCTTCATTCTATCGCTATGCTGCGCTACCTTTCACTTGTTTACCATGCCTCCCATATTGCCATGTCAAGCCTCTAACCCACCTTTCCTAGCAAATCGTTGTTTGGCTAAGTTACCGCTTTTGCTCAGCCCCTCTTATAGCGTTGCTAGTTGTAGGTGAAGTTGAAGATTGCTCCATGTTGGACATGATTATGTTGGGATATCACAATATCTCTTATTTAGTTAATGCATCTATATACTTGGTAAAGGGTGGAAGGCTCGGCCTTATGCCTGGTGTTGTTCCACTCTTGCCGCCTTAGTTTCCGTTATACTGGTGTTATCTTCCTTGATTTTGCGTTCCTTACGCGGTCGGATTTATGGGAACCCCTTGACAGTTTGCTTTGAATAAAACTCCTCCAGCAAGGCCCAACCTTGGTTTTACATTTGCCTAACAACCTACTAACTTTCCCTTGGGTTTTCGCGAGCCTGAGGGTCATCTTTATTTTAACCCCCCCGGGCCAGTGCTTCTCTAAGTGTTGGTCCAAACCGAGCAGCCTACGGGGCCACCTCGGGGAAACTTGAGGGTTGGTTTTACTCGTAGCGTGTCTCATCCGTTGTGCCTTGAGAGCGAGATATGTGCAGCTCCTATCGGGATTTGTCAGCACATTCGGGCAGTCTTGCTGGTCTTATTGTACCATTGTCAAAATGTCTTGTAACCGGGATTCCGAGACTAATCGGGTCTTCCCGGGAGAAGGAATATCCTTCGTTGGTCGTGAGAGCTTATAATGGGCTAAGTTGGGACACCCCTGCAGGGTTTAAACTTTCGAAAGTCATGCCCACGATTATGTGGCAGATGAGAATTTGTTAATATCCGGTTGTAGAGAACTTGACACTTGACTTAATTAAAATGCATCAACCGCGTGTGTAGCCGTGATGGTCTCTTTTCGGCGGAGTCCGGAAAGTGAACACGGTCTTTGTGTTATGATTGTGCGTAAGTAGTTTCAGGATCACTTCTTGATCACTTCTAGCTTCTTGATTGTTCCGTTGCTTCTCTTCTCGCTCTTATTTGCGTATGTTAGCCACCATATTTGCTTAGTGCTTGCTGCAACTCCACCTCATTACCACTTCCTACCCATAAGCTTAAATAGTCTTGATCTCATGGGTTTTGAGATTGCTGAGTCCTCATGACTCACAAATACTACCAAAACAGTAGCGGGTGCCGATGATACCAGTGCAAGTGATGCAACCGAGATCCGATGGGAGCTCAACGAAGATCTTGGTCGTTGCTATGTTTTGTTTCATGTTGATCAGTAGTGGAGCCCAGTTGGGACGATCGAGGATCTAGCAGTTGGGTTATCTTCTTTTCTTTTGTCTTTGTCCGTGGTCGGACTATGTGTGTACTCTGAATGATGTATGAATTATATGTCCATTGTGTGAAGTGGCGATTGTAAGCCAACTCTTTATCCCATTCTTGGTCATTACATGGGATTGTGTGAAGATGACCCTTCTTGCGATAAAACCACCATGCGGTTATGCCTCTAAGTCGTGCTTCGACACGTGGGAGATATAGCCGCATCGTGGGTGTTACATTACCGCTTTGCTCAGCTTCTCTTATAGTGTTGCTAGTTGCAGGTGCAGTTGCAGGTTGTTCCATGTTGGGACATGGATATCATGGGATATCACGGTATCTCTTATTTAATTAATGCATCTATATACCTTTGTACTCATGTTGCTATAATTTACATTTTTACAGAAGACGCTGCAACCCCTTCTGATGGGTTCTACGTAGACGTTGACATCAATGAGTAGGCTAAAGGCCCAGGTGGTGATCCTGAGCTTGTGAAGGACCACGTAGTATAGCTAGGCTTTCCAAGCCTCTTTTATCTTTCTAGTTGTCTGTACTCAGACAAGTTACTTCCGCTGCTGGTTTGTATGATTGTATGACTTGAATGCTGGGTCGTGTGACCCGTACCTTTGTGTATATTATGTATGGCTCTCTGAGCCTTAAAGAAAGTGCTTGTGTCATAGAGTCATGTTGTGATGCCTTGTTGTGTTTGCACATATCGGGCATATTGTGTGTATGATTGAAATGCTTGGTATGTGTGGGATCTGACTATCTAGTTGTTTATCTTTAGTAGCCTCTCTTACCGGGAAATGTCTCCTAGTGTTACCGCTGAGCCATGGTAGCTTGCTACTGCTCTGGAACACTTAGGCTGGCCGGCATCTGTCCTTCTTCGTTCCGGTGTCTGTCCCTTCGGGGAAATGTCACGCATTGAGTACCGGAGTCCTGTTAGCCCGCTACAGCCCGGTTTACCGGAGTCCTGCTAGCCCAGTGCTACAGCCCGGACCCACTTGCTGATGACCGACACGTTCGAAGCTGGGTCATGGATGCCTGTCCCTGTAAGTCCGTGCCACTTTGGGTTTACGACTAGTCATGTCAGCCCGGGCTCCTTATCATATGGATGCTAGCGACACTATCATATACGTGAGCCAAAAGGCGCAAACGGTCCCGGGCAAAGGTAAGGCGACACCCGTGGGTATACCGTGCGTGAGGCCGCAAAGTGATATGAGGTGTTACGAGCTAGATCGATGTGACATCGAGTCGGGGTCCTGACAGCGTTGGCATCAGAGCCGGACTGCCTGTAGGTTCTCCAAGCCAAACTGGTCGATGTTGAGTCTAGAAATTCTTTAGTTATATGTAGGGGAATTGTTTGTGGGTTGGCACGTAAGGCTCTTTTTACTCCTTTATCTTATGACATTCTGATCTGAGTCAGTCTATTCTTCCACCGGGGGTTAAGGAATTAGGATCTATTCTCTCTATCAGGATCACGTGTTACTAATCAGTAGTACCTTATAGGGTTGATTGAAACAAGCCTAGTTCAGTTCTTCTACCACGTTATGTTGTTAGGATGGATTCAGAACTTTGATATGATGATGTTGAGTGTGTATGAAATCCTTTGTCAAATGTCTCAAAATCCTTCTTGAGCATTTATAGCTGTTATGCTGCCGAAATTTTGCTAGAAATTCTAATGCCTTTGCATTATGATTGTGCTTTCAGATGGCCACTCGCGACCTCAATCAAGTGGTTCGCCTGACTCGATGCCTAGATGTACCCGGTCATACCGCCATGTTGGTCAGGGTAATGACTGAGGCTGGATACCGTTGGTATCCTGAGTACACGGTCGAAGAGCAATTCCGAGACTTTAATCAAAGCCAGTATCTCTGCACTGTCAGGATATTTCCATCTTATCCTGGGTCCACCGAGCCCCTTCACTGCTCCTATGGACTCGGGGTTACTATTGAGATGGCTGTGCAGGAAGCCGCCTACTCTATGATGACCATCATGCGAGTCAGATCTGGTCTATTTCGGGACTCTGATTTCCGGTATATGCCAGGATCACTTCCGGGAGCACAAGGGTATCTCCATGCTATCTATGCTGACCCCACCCAGGAGGATTCACGGACTCGCACCACTGCTGAGATGCTCGAGGATAAGGACCGTGAAAATCGGGCCTTGAGGTTAGAGCTCTTCAATACCCGTGCTGACCACTGGGCCACATTGACTCGGTTTGCACCGGCGGTGCAAGCTCGATATTCGGATATGCGCGATCTCTATCCTGTGAGATCTGCTTTGCCAGACGTGATGGGTTGGCGTGATGTAGGAGGCATCACCCCACCTCGCGGTCCCCGCAGGCCACCGTCTGTTGGTCCAAGACCTCATCCTAGCCCCTATGGTCCACAAGCTCCGCGAGATCGTATGTTTCCGGATGATCATGTTGAGCTTCCAGGCTATGGAGGTGACTTCTACGAGGACTACTACGGATCGGTCTAAGTTAGTGGTAGTATCACTAGTTCGTGTTAGCTGTGTCGTCTATCGTCCTGCGTGACTCGTGGGATATGACCTAGTTTGTATCGCCTTCCGGAGGTGTAGAAAAATAATGTATAGGAGCTTGGAATGCCTCCGATGAGATGTAATCCTCTTTTCACCGTAATAGTACCTTGTTTGGTCCTGTACTAAACCCTGTATGGTGTGTATGACGATGGAATAAAGAAGCAGTTTCTGTATCTACCATGTCATACGGATGATCATCTTGCATTCTGAGTTATTCCTTACATTCTGTATCCTATGTCGGAATTTTATCATCCTGACTAAATCATTGTCTTGTTTACCTAGGATGGTCAACACGCGCACTAACCCTGCTCCTCAAGAGCAGGCCGAAGGCAGTGAAGTCAGGAATGCAAATCTGCCTCATCCTCCTTCCCTAGCCGAGGTTATGATGGAAGCCGAAAGAAACAAGCGGGAGAGCAACTGTTTGTTGGAGCGTATTGAACAGAACACGGCACACCATCAGAGGACTAACGTGGTGTCACTCAGTGATTTTATCAAGTTACATCCACCCACGTTCCACCACTCCGTCGAGCCTCTCGACGCTGATGATTGGCTTCGCAGTATTTCTCACAAACTGCGTTCCGCGCTGGTAGCGGAGGCGGACAAGGTCACCTTTGCTGCATATCATCTTGAAGGCCCCGCCAGTCTATGGTGGGAGAATTATGGAGCTATGCGCCCAGCGGGCCATGTCACTACTTGGGCTGAATTCAGCGAGGCTTTCCGTGAACATCACATTCCGGAGGGTCTCATGGACCGTAAACGTGAGGAATTTTGCAGTTTCACTCAGGGCCGACTCTCTGTGGATGCTTACAGCAGGGAGTTCGGTAACCTCGCACGATATGCAACTGAGGAAGTTTCTACCGATGCCAAGAAGCAAGCAAGGTTCCGTAAGGGGCTTAGTCCTGAGCTTCGCCGCGACCTCCGTCTGCATGAGTGCACATCTTTTCAGAAACTTGTTAACAAGGCCATCAGTGCTGAAACTGGTCAGACTGATTATGATGCAACACGCAAGCATGGCCGTGACATGGGTTCCTCATCCGGTGCTGGTCCTCAGAAGCGCCGCGTGTGGGTGCCCAACACTGCCCTGCCACCCAGGTTCACACCGAGGCCATCCTTCCAGGCGCCTCGCCCCGTTCAACAGTCTGCACCAGCCAAGCCCTATGGTGGTCCAACCAACAACGCTCCTCCACGTACCAGTTCTGTGACTTGCTTTAAGTGTGGGGAATCTGGCCACTATATGCGCGAGTGTCCCCAGACCAACCCCAACCAATCTGCTAAAGCTGTTGGCCGTGGCAAGCCGACAGGGAAAGTGTTCCACGCCAAGCCGGCCACCGCTACACGTGGCCATGTCAACTGTATCTCTGCCGAGGAAGCTCAAGAGGATCCCAACGTCGTTCTTGGTACGCTTCTTGTTAATTGCCACCCGGCATCTGTTCTTTTCGATACAGGAGCCTCTCATTCTTTTATATCCGAAAATTATGCTCGTTTGCATAACATCGCATTCGGTGACATGCCAACCTCTATGGTAATTCAAACTCCGGGATCCAAATGGCAAACTTCTAGAGTAAGCCATGGGAATGAAATCCAAGTCGACAGACTTGTTTTCCTCGCATCTTTGATAGCCCTTAAATCTTCAGATATTAATATCATTCTGGGGTATGGACTGGATGTCAGTTCATCATGCCCAAATTGATTGCTTCTCTAGGACTGTCCAACTTACCCATCCTTCGGGGAAGATAGTCAATGTCTTGACCCGAATAGCCAAGCGACAGTTATATTCTCTTAACGCCAGCCCTTTGCCAGACCTTGAGGACGTCCCGGTAGTCCATGACTTTCCGGATGTTTTCCCAGAGGAATTGCCAGGTGTTCCACCTGACAGGGATGTTGAGTTTGTAATAGACCTCATTCCAGGAACCGTTCCGATTGCTAGAAGACCCTATAAGATGGCACCACTAGAACTAGCCGAGCTTAAGAAACAACTCGATGAGTCCTTGAAAAAGGGTTTCATCCGACCTAGTTCATCTCCGTGGGCTTGCCCCGTCCTCTTCGTCAAGAAGAAGGATGGTACAGACCGGATGGTTGTAGATTACCGACCGGTCAATTTGGTCACAATCAAGAACAAATATCCGCTCCCTAGGATCAACGACCTGTATGATCAGCTCGCTGGATCCTCAGTCTTCTCCAAGATGGATTTGAGGTTGGGCTACCATCAAATCAAAATCAGAAATGGGGACATTCCTAAAACGGCCTTTGTTACTCGTTATGGCCAATACGAGTACACCGTCATGTCCTTCGGTTTAACCAATGCTCCAGCCACCTTTTCTCGGTTAATGAACTCAATCTTCATGGAGTATTTGGATAAATTCATCGTGGTTTACCTAGATGATATACTCATCTACTCCAAGAACGAGGAAGAACATGCCGAACATCTAAGGCTAGTGTTGAAGAAACTTCGAGAGCACCGCCTTTATGCCAAGTTTTCCAAATGTGAATTTTGGTTGTCAGAAGTGACCTATCTGGGTCATGTAATATCTGGTAAAGGTATTGCTGTTAACCCTGAGTGAGTTCAAGCCGTCCTTAATTGGACTCCACCTGAATCGGTCAAGCAAGTTCGGAGTTTTCTGGGCTTAGCGAGCTATTGTCGTCGCTTTGTCGAAAACTTCTCCAAAGTTGCTAAACCTCTAACCGAACTCCTCAAGAAAGATAAGAAGTTCGAATGGACTTCACAATGTGAGAACAGCTTTCAGGAACTGAAAAGACGCCTGACTTCTGCTCCCGTACTGGTACCGCCAGACTTCTCCAAGGATTTTGTTATCTACTGCGACGCCTCGCGACAAGGACTAGGTTGCGTCCTCATGCAAGATCGACACGTAATTGCTTACGCTTCACGGCAATTGCACCCACATGAGGAGAATTATCCTACTCATGATCTAGAGCTTGCAGCCGTAGTCTATGCACTTAAGACCTGGCGACATTACCTCCTCGGTAACCATTGCGAAATATTCACTGATCACCAAAGTCTGAAGTACATTTTCACCCAACCGGATTTGAATCTCAGGCAAAGACGTTGGGTTGAGTTGATCACAGATTTCGACTTAGGAATAACTTACACCCCAGGGAAAGCCAACGTCATGGCTGATGCGCTAAGTCGTAAATCTTATTGTAACAACCTGATGTTACAACAAAGTCAACCGCTTCTCCATGAGGAATTTCGGAAGCTTAACCTTCACATTGTTCCTCAAGGATTTCTTTCCACCTTGGTGGCGAAACCTACTCTTACGGATCAAATCATCGCTGCCCAGAAGCGAGATAAGGGAATATCTAAAATCAAGGAGAACATTGCTAGCGGAGGTGCTAGTTGTTTCTCCACAAATGATCATGGTGTTGTGCACTTTGGGAACCGTTAGTTGGTTCCCAAGAACCAGCATCTACGACAGTTGATCCTTAAGGAGGCTCATGAATCTCCTCTCACCATTCATCCCGGTAGTACTAAGATGTATCAGGACCTACGCCAGAGGTTCTGGTGGACTAGGATGAAGAGAGAAATTGCTCAGTATATTGCTAATTGCGACGTCTGTCGTCGTGTAAAAGCAGAGCATCAACGGCCTGCTGGCACCCTTCAACCCCTAGCTATTCCTGAATGGAAATGGGATAAAATTGGTATGGATTTCATTACCGGTTTTCCCAGGACCAAGAGAGGGAATAATGCTATCTTTGTCGTTGTCGATCGTCTTTCCAAAGTGGCCCATTTCTTACCTGTTCGTGAGAGTATAACCGCTAGTCAGCTGGCAGACTTATACATCTCCCGAATAGTGTCTCTCCATGGTGTTCCTTTGGAAATTAACTCGGATCGAGGAAGTCTTTTCACCTCTCGATTTTGGGAAAGTTTCCAAAACGCTATGGGAACCCGCCTTTCCTTTAGCACCGCTTTTCACCCTCAATCGAGTGGTCAAGTAGAACGCGTCAACCAGATCCTAGAAGACATGCTTCGAGCCTCTGTTATCTCATTCGGAATGGATTGGGAGAAGTGCCTTCCATTTGCCGAATTCGCTTACAACAACAGCTATCAATCTAGCTTGGGTAAAGCCCCTTTTGAGGTTCTCTATGGACGACGGTGTCGAACACCCCTTAACTGGTCAGAGACCGGGGAAAGACAATTCTTTGGCCCGGATATGATTCAGGAAGCAGAAGAGCAAGTTCGCATCGTTCGTGAAAAGTTGAAAACAGCCCAATCCCGTCAGAAGAGTCAATATGACCGAAAACATAAGGCTATGACTTTCGAGATTGACGAGAAGGCTTACCTTCGGCTTACCCCTCTGAAGGGAACCCATCGTTTAGGTATCAAAGGCAAATTGGCTCCTCGTTACATTGGACCTTTTCGCATTCTCGCCAAACGAGGAGAAGTTGCCTACCAGTTCGAACTACCTCCGCACCTCTCCAGAGTCCACGATGTCTTCCATGTTTCTCAACTCAGGCGTTGCTTCTTGGATCCTATCCGTGGAGTGGACCACGAAACGCTTGATGTCCAAGATAATCTTACATATCGAGAGTACCCCATTCGTATCCTCGATCAGGCCGAGCGTACCACTCGACGTCATAATATCAAGTTTCTCAAAGTTCAATGTCGCAGCATTCTGAAGATGAAGCAACTTGGGAAAGGGAGGATCGTCTTCGACTTGAGTATCCCGCCTTCTTCCCGGAGGAACCCAAATCTCGGGACGAGATTCTTTTGAGTGGGGGTGAGTTGTCACACCCTAGCTAGTCATGCATTAGAGTGTTGCATCATGTTTATTCTTGCACCAGAAACCTGAAATGGGGATGACAGAACCCCCAGTCCCCTCTGAAACCAACTAGGGTTTACTAAAAACTTTTTCAATGAACCTGAAATGCCCTTCTAAAATGCCCATCATTTTTGTCTTGGTTCAGAACCTCTGCCAAAAGTGATGCACATTTTCCTAAGCCATCTTAGGGTTTTCGAATTAAATCATAAATATTTGAATTTGGGCATTTAAAATTATATAAAATATTTAAATGCTCAAATATCTCCAAACTAAAATGTTTCATGTTGGAAATAATCCAACTATGGACCAGGAGTAGTTTGGTGATTTTAGGAGTTGCCTAAGTATTTTATTTAATTCAACAAAGTTGCAGAAGTAAAAAAACAGAAACAGAAAAAAATGGAAAAATCTTACCTGGCGCCCAGCACCCGGCCCACCTACCGGCCCAGCCCAGCGCCGCTCCAGCGAGCTGCTTGCCGGCCAGGCAGGCAGGCAGGTGTCCGACGGCGACCGCAGCGCGCGCCACGCACCTGCTCGCCGCCTCGCCGCTCCCCTCGTCCGGTGACGTCGTGGACCGGCCTCCCTCGCTCCTCCGAACCCCCCAGACACCCCCTCTCCTCTCCAGCTCCTCCCCCTCGCGCTCCCCCGCCATGGCCAACGCCACCATCGCCGTGCCTTCGTCGTAGCCGTGCTCCCCGCCACCCGTGCGTCCTCTCATCGTGTCCAAGAGCTCCGCCGCTGTCCACTTCATCGAGCAGCCGAGCCCCGAGCGCTCGCAACGCCCGAGTCCACCGCAACGACCTCGCCCG
>NC_041393.1:567083089-567119402 GCF_002162155.2 Triticum dicoccoides | reverse complement strand
CTCATCGTGTCCAGGAGCTCCGCCGCTGTCCACTTCATCGAGCAGCCGAGCCCCGAGCGCTCGCAACGCCCGAGTCCACCGCAACGACCTCGCCCGAACCGCCGTCGCCGGAGATCCCCTTCAACGCCGTCGTCGCTCCGGTTCATCTCCGGCCACACCAAGGGCTTCGTCGCACTCACTGTGAGCTTAGCCATCTTCCCCTCCCTTCCGTTCTTGCTCCCGAGCCGTGTAGCAACCTCCCGAGCTCAACCGCACCCACTGCCGTGGAGGTCGTCGCCGACGTGCTCCCGGTCACCCTCCGGCCACAAACTGGTGTCCATCATACTCACCGTGTCACTTAGCACCTAGCTAGCCACTCCCCGAGCCTCACCGACCCCTCTAGCGTCAAGTTCGTCTTCGGCTGAACCCCGGTGGCCGCCAAAGTCGTCGCCGGCGCTAACTCCGGCCACCCCGACTCCAACGGACTCCACCAAGAGCTGCGGCTTGTCCTCAGCTCCACTCCGGTGGTCTCCGCGACCCATTTGGTGGCCGAAACGGCCAAAACCACTTCCGCCGCCGCGTCGGGCTCGCTGGCGGCTAAACACCGGTGCAGCCGACCCGGGTTTGACCACGGGTGGGCCCTAGTTGACTCCCCTGAGTCAATGACAGGTGGGGCCCAGCCCTGTTAATTAAACAGGTTTAGTTTTATTTAAACTTTAATTAAACTAATCACACTGACACGCGGGACCCACTGTCAGGTTTGACCCGGACGTGTTCCGTTGACCTGCTGACGTCACACTGACGTCAGGCTGACGCCATAATTGATTTTCTGGAATTAATCTAATATAGGAAATTCCAGAATATAGTTTAAACTTTAAAAATTCATAACTTTTATTCTGTAACTCCAAATCAGACAAATTATATATGAAAAATGATCAGAAAAATCCAATCTATCCATCTGCTATTTTCATGCATGATTAAACAAGTTAACTTGATGTTTAATGCAGAACAAGGAAAAACACTTTAAAGGGCCATGTTTGAGTTTGAAATTTGAATCTTTGATTCAAATTGGTTCAAACCCTTCTGGTCTTAGCTGCATTAGCCCAACACACTCATATTGCTATGTTTCATGCATACATCATATTGTGGCACATTGTTTGGTGATGGTTGTGTATCGGTGTTCCTTGCGGCAGGATCTGCCCCCGAGGAGTACCGTGATTACCCTAACGAAGAACCGTATCAGTGCATCGAACCATCAGGCAAGCAACCAACCATTTGATCATATCAATACAATCCCATGTTCTTGCTCCTCCTCTCTTTTACTGCATTAAGACAACGCATTTCAAACTGCTGTGTGCTACGGTAGTTGAACCCATTTCCACTGCATGACCTGTCATTGCCACAGTAACTAGATGAAACCCACTAGCATGTGTAGGAGTTGATTGAGCCATATGTATGTGTTGTTCCTACCTTGCTATGCCTGCTATGCTTAGAGTCGTGTCAGGTCTGGTTCGTCTGGGTGATGGCTAGAGTGAAATGATTATGTCGGTAATGAGAGTGGTGTGGTGAACACGATTTGGTAAAGGTATCGATGAGAGGCCATGTAGGAGTACATGGTGGGTTGTTTCATTGAAGCCGACCTTAAGCACTGAGATCTGTATGTGTGATTTAAGATACAGCTACTACCATGCATTGGGCCCTAAAATATGACCCCACTCGACTTCTTATTCACCCTAGCTCTCTGTCCAGGAGTTGCAAGTAGTTTCTGGTGTTTGTAGCCTACTGGAGGCCGTGGACAGCGCTGACCGTAGGGGTGGGCTGTGATGCGGTAGGTACGTGGCACGGTGTACCGAATACCCGTTAGGTATCTCAGGAACCCTGTTCACATCGTTCGGGGCCGTATGGGAAACCTCGGCCGGACTCCCTGCGGATGGAACCTGGATAGGCGATAAACCTGGACTAGAGACTTAGGTGTTTAGGTAGGTCGTGGTCTACACCCACGTCGGCTTTCGCTTGAAATCTGCCGAGCACATGTCGTGTGCAGATGCTAAGTGGTGGAAACATGTATGAAGAAGTACACCCCTGCAGGGTTATCATGATCTATTCGAATAGCCGCGTCCGCGGTAAAGGACTACTTGGTTGCCTATACAGTTCATAGACAAGTAAATGGAAACTGCTAAAAGCCTCAAGATAAGTGTGAGTGCCGAGGATGGCTCTTCCGTAGGAAGACGGAGGTGGATCCTCGGTAGTGTATTGAAGTGGTGAGTAGTGGACTCGTGTACGCAAAACCGTTTCAAATTGGAGTCTCGTAGGTTAGCCTAGCCAAGAGTCAAAGATGGCTTGCTGCAACAACTCCACCAACCCTTCTTGATAATATGCATGTATGTAGGATCTGATGTAAGTCTTGCTGAGTACCTTTGTACTCATGTTGCTATAATTTACATTTTTACAGAAGACGCTGCAACCCCTTCTGATGGGTTCTACGTAGACGTTGACATCAATGAGTAGGCTAAAGGCCCAGGTGGTGATCCTGAGCTTGTGAAGGACCACGTAGTATAGCTAGGCTTTCCAAGCCTCTTTTATCTTTCTAGTTGTCTGTACTCAGACAAGTTACTTCCGCTGCTGGTTTGTATGACTGTATGACTTGAATGCTGGGTCGTGTGACCCGTACCTTTGTGTATATTATGCATGGCTCTCTGAGCCTTAAATAAAGTGCTTGTGTCATAGAGTCATGTTGTCATGCCTTGTTGTGTTTGCACATATCGGGCATATTGTGTGTATGATTGAAATGCTTGGTATCTGTGGGATCTGACTATCTAGTTGTTTATCTTTAGTAGCCTCTCTTACCGGGAAATGTCTCCTAGTGTTACCGCTGAGCCATGGTAGCTTGCTACTGCTCTGGAACACTTAGGCTGGCCGGCATGTGTCCTTCTTCGTTCCGGTGTCTGTCCCTTCGGGGAAATGTCACGCATTGAGTACCGGAGTCCTGTTATCCCGCTACAGCCCGGTTTACCGGAGTCCTGCTAGCCCAGTGCTACAGCCCGGACCCACTTGCTGATGACCGACACGTTCGAAGCTGGGTCATGGATGCCTGTCCCTGTAAGTCTGTGCCACTTTGGGTTTACGACTAGTCATGTCAGCCCGGGCTCCTTATCATATGGATGCTAGCGACACTATCATATACGTGAGCCAAAAGGCGCAAACGGTCCCGGGCAAAGGTAAGGCGACACCCGTGGGTATACCGTGCGTGAGGCCGCAAAGTGATATGAGGTGTTACGAGCTAGATCGATGTGACATCGAGTCGGGGTCCTGACACATCTTGAGCATTAAAAGTTGGTATCATAGCCTTACCGACCTTAGGAGCCCCCTTGATTGATCGAAGCGTTGTCGTTGTCGAGTCTAGGAGAAAACTATTTTGAGTCTAGCTATATATATCGGAGAGTAGGAAGTCTTTTTACTCCTCATCCCCATCGCCGCTCTGGTGAGGACTCGTGACATAGGTGTTTTGGATCCATCACTCTCCTTTTTCACTCAATTTTTTTAGGTATTGTGGAATCAGTCCGATATCATTGTGACAGGAATTCTGTTCTTGGTGCCTCCTGACATTTAGGGGTCGTGGCAGTGTCCCGGGGAGTTGAGCTCCAAGGTGTTTTCATCACAGTGCTTATTGTTTCAATTCTAGAATACCAGAGGACACCAACATCGAAAATGCTTTTATACTCTTTATGGTGAGAGTAGTTTGGCGCCACCAAGTACTGGGGAGAGCAACCAAATGTATTGCCACAACTAGTATATCGAATGTTTTTTGAAGGTCTGAGGTACACGTTTTCCAAGGTTTTCTTGGTTATGTGTTGACGGATACAGTTGGAGTGTAGGATTTGTCAGTTGTGTGAGATATTTGTGCCTCCCTATATCCTCAACACCAGATTCCATAACCAAAAAGTTTCGGGAGTTCATAGGTGGGAATTCAAGTAGTTACCTAGGATATCTTTCTGACAGATGCATGATATGAGATTGGGGTTTGACGTCTAGTGGTCCGTCTGTCCACGGTCGTTTTTACAGTGGTCACATTGTGTCTTAAAGAGTCCTTGGCTATGCTGACTCGGGGACACTTCGTATCTCATGTGCACTACCTTGTACATGATGGTTGTAAGGGCATATTTATCCCTAAGGTGTTTTGGTGATTGATGACAATGCTTTTGTGGACTAATCGTGTGCGTTTAGTTTTTCAGAGATTCATCCTTTGGCACAAGATGATTCCCTCCCCTCGATGTGTTACTCAAGACGGTGCAGCTCTTTCGATTCTATGTTGGTGGACTAGTTTCGTAGGAGTCACCATACTATCAAGAGGGGATCCGCTTTGGTAAGGCTAGGGTGGAATCAACATGTACACATCCTTATCGCACCCACTGAACCTTCCCACTTCAATGGAATACTCTTTCCCTTCTTTGTTTGCTTTGTCTGGTCCCAGCGGTAGTACCGCCCAAGCGCAACAAGCGGTAGTACCGCTCCTCAGTCCTAGTACCGCTTGGAGTGTTCCACCGTAGTACCGCTGCGGCTCTGTGCTCCTACCGCCTCGACTCGAGGGCCCCTTTTCTCATGTCGGGTTTTGCGGCACTAGCTGCGATAGTAGAGGCGGTAGTACCTCTCCCAAGCGGTAGCACCGCCCTTACCACTGTGGTAGTACCTCTCGGGGTCCAGGACCTCGCTCCTTTCCTTTGTGCGGCAGTACCGCTAGGTGGGACGGTAGTACCGCTGGCTCAGCGGTAGGACCGCCCACCCCAGCGGTAGTACCGCTCTCTGCGAGGCTGCTTGGGGGGGGTAACGGTTGGATGGTTCCCCCCACTATATAAGGGGGTCTTCTTCACCAAAGTTGACTCACCTCTTCCCCCAAAAAGCTCCATTGTTGCTCCAAGCTCCATTTTCGCCTGATCTCTCTCCCTAACCAATCAAACTTGTTGATTTGCTCGGGATAGGTTGAGAAGGCCCCGATCTACACTTCCACCAAGAGAAATTTGATTCCCCCCAATAATCCCTAGAGGATCTTGTTACTCTAGGATGTTGTAGCACCCTAGACGGTTGAGGTCACCGCGGAGCCATAGTCCATTGTGGTGAAGCTTCATGGTGTCGTTGGGAGCCTCCAATTAAGTTGTGGAGATAGCCCCAACCTTGTTTGTAAAGGTTCGGTCGCCGCCTTCAAGGGCACCAATAGTGGAATCACGGCATCTCGCATTGTGTGAGGGCGTGAGGAGAATACGGTGGCCCTAGTGGCTTCTTGGGGAGCATTGTGCCTCCACACCGCTCTAACGGAGATGTACTTCCCATCAAAAGGAGGGAACTTCGGTAACACATCCTCGTCTCCATCGGCTCCACTCTTGGTTATCTCGTGCCTTTACTTGCGCAAGCTTATTTGTGTTGTATACCTTGCTTGCTTGTGTACTTATTGTTGTTGCATCATATAGGTTGCTCACCTCGTTGTATATTTAGACAACCTACTTTGATGCAAAGTTTAATTTGGTAAAGAAAAGTTAAAAATTGTTAGTTGCCTATTCACCCCCCTCCTAGTCAACTATATCGATCCTTTCAATTGGTATCAGAGCCTCATCTCCTTATTAAGGACTTTGTCCTCCGAAGAGTATGGTTGACGCCGTAGACGGTGGGGAGGAACACTCCGGTGTGAATCCGATCTCGTCTACGGGTTATGGGGGAACCACGGCGTCCCGTGAAGAATTCAATGTGGCTTTGGACACATTGAAAACCTCCATGACAACCGAGGTTGAAAGCATGTTTAATAAATTTTTAGAAGGACTTAAACTATCTACCCCGCCGATGAAAGTGGGTGATCCCACTAACAAGGCGACGGATGCTAACTCCGACAAGGGGGAAGCTAATAGTGAAAAGGGTCCTTCTACTAGTGGTAGAAATGGCACCGACATCTTTGCCCATGTGGAACCTCCAACTTATGGAGGACCGATTCCGTCTACTCATTTAAATAATGCCGGCCCTCCTCCTAAGATTGTGAAAATGAGGACTTTGATTCTTGGGTGTATCGCTTCAAGCGTCATTTAAATCATGTGAATACTAATCTTTGGAGAATCATTGAAGAAGGTTTCTATCCATATGACCAAAGCAACTTCACCCCTAGAGAAGCCGTGGATAATCAATTCAATGAGAATGCTCTCTTCATCATCCAAGATGCTATTCTCCCTGAAGATCTTCCTCATCTTCGACCCTACACCATGGCCAAAGACGCATGGAATTGCGTTGTGTCTCTCTATCGGGGAAGTGCAAGCATTCAACGCTCCAACTATGAAGTGGTGCATGATGAAGCCGATCAGTTTGCAATGAAATAAGATGAAGAACCTTGTGAGCTCTTTCGGAGAGTAACCAAACTCACGGTCTCACTTCGAGATCATGGGAGCAAGGACACGGATGACAATTGGATCAAGCACAAGTTCCTCAAGCCCATGATGCCCTACAACAAAGCCATGTCCTCCGTCATCCACCAAAGACCGGACTTCCACTCCATGACCTCGAGTGAAGTGTTGGATGAGTTCATTGCAATGAGCATTTTGGACAAGACCGCCGACAATGCGGTGCGCCGTTCTCAAAGATCAAAGAAGTCCAATCTTGCCTTGAAGGTCAAGGTCATTGTGGAAGAAGAGGAATAAGAGGAAGATGAGGAGGGCAATCCCGAGGATACAAAGTATGATTATCATGAGCACATAGCTCTTGCTTCAAGGCAATTTTGGAGCAAGAAGAACATAAGGCCCAATTTCAACAAGAATAACTCAAGTGGCTTCAAGAGCAAGAAACGAGTAAGAACTTGTTACAATTGTGGCAATGTGAGCCACTTCGTTGTGGATTGTCCTTACGAGAAGCGGGAAGACAATGGTGGCAAGCTCATCAGAAAAGACAAAGCCAAGTCCTTCCCTAACAATAACAACTTCACCAAAAATACTCCTACTCGAGGGTTGGTGGTTCAAGAAGAATGCCGTGAGGATGACGATGATGATGAAGATAGTGAAGCAATGGCCATGGCCTCCGTTGCCATTGCCACAACTCCCCGGGTGTCTCTCTTTGATTCACCCAACGAGAACATCACCGCCAAGTGCCTCATGGCCAAAGCCTCTAACATGGTAACCCCCAACATCAAAACCACCATCATTACTAATCCCTCCTTGACGATTGCATTGATGAACATGAGGGGTCTAGTGAGGAAGTAAATGAATTTGAGTCTTTTATGAGTAAGCTCAAGGGTATATCCAAGAAGCACTTTGTTGCTCTCTTGGAACAACTTGGTGAAGCCAATGACATGATCGAGGCTCACGAAGAAACCATCTCTAATATGGAAGGTCATAGTCGTGACTATGCCGATGAGATATCGGATCTCTCTAATGCTCTTGAGGAAGATCGTGGGCATTGTTTGGCTCTTGAGGAGTCGCACAACGATGACCATGCTAAGTTAAAGAAGGATCTTGATCATGCTCTTGTTATGTCTCATGTGCTAACTTCCGAGAAGGATAAACTTGGCGTTGACCATGCTAGACTCAAGGAGGAGTTTATTTTACTTGATAAGGCCCACAAGGTCTTGAAGGGTGCTCATGCTAGCCTCTAGGAGTCTCATGCTCAACTCCAAGTTAATTGACAATGCAAAGGCCACTAACCCGTGTAGTGAGCATGTGCATATTGTGGAGGAGAATGCCAAGTTGAAGGATCAACTTGAGAAAGTCCTTGTGACATGCATTCAAGGTGAGAAGAACCTCAACAACCTTTTGAGCAATCAAAAGGTTGTTGTGTCCAAGAAGGGAGTGGGGTTCGCACCCAACTCCAAGAACAAGAAGAAGAACGACAAGACCAAATGACCTCCTCCTCTCAAGCAAACTTTTGTGGAAGAGGGAGAGGGTGCTCCTAAGGAGAAGAAGAACAATGTGAAGGGTGGTAATGTCAAAAAGGGCAAAACCACCTCCTCCAACAAAGTCGGCGACTTTAACCCTTCTTATGTGTTGTGTCGTGCTAGTGATGGGCATGTTTATGCTAAATTTGTTGGTTCTCCTTATGAGTACATTGAATGGTCTATTTGGGTTCCTAAGACCCTTGTTACTAACATTAAAGGACCCATTACTAAATGGGTACCTAAAACCAAGCATTGATCTCTTGTAGGTGTTTTCTTCCAGTGGAGGATCATGGTTGCTCGATAGTGGAGCAACAAATCATATGACCGGGAGCAAGGACTTAGTGGTGGACGTGCAAAAGATCCCATCTATGACCACCAATGTCGAGTGGGGTGATGCCTCATCTTCTAAGGTATTGGGTCTTGGCAAGGTTGTCATTTCTCAAGATCTAACGATCGAGATAGTCATGCTTGTTGAGTCCCTTGCGAACAATTTACTTTCCGTTCGTCAACTTGCACTCATGGGCTTTGCCACTTTCTTTGATATTGATACCGTGGCCCTCTTGTGGAGCAAGACTCTTAAAGTAGCCTTTGTTGGGCATGTCGAGAATGGTCTCTATGTGATTTAACTTTTCGGAGTGACCCACTAAGACCGCGACATGCCTAATGGCTAAAGTTGATGTGGGATGGCTTTGGCATCGCCGTTTAGCCCACGTCAATATGAAATCTTTGCAAAGTATTATCAAGGGGGACCATGTCCGTGGACTAACAAATGTTAGTTTTGCCAAAGATCATGCTTGTATCCAAGGAAAGCTTCATGAGAAGGCTCACCCTCCCACGACTATCATCTACTCGAAGAGACCCTTGGAGCTCCTTCACATGGACCTCTTTGGGCTTCCATCCTTTGATGGTCTCGGGGGTAGAAAGTATTGCTTGGTGATTGTGGATGATTATTCAAGATTCATTGGGTATATTTCTTCAAGAGGAAGAGTGAAACTCAACAAACCGTCATCGACTTTGCAAATGAGGCTCAACGTCAACATGATGCAAAGATCTTGACAATAAGAAGTGACAACGGCACCGAGTTCAAGAACTACACCTTGGATGAGTTTCTTAGTGATGAGGGGATCAATAATCAATATGCTGCACCATATACCCCTCAAGTGTCGCAGAGAGGAAGAACCGGACGTTGATGGATGCGGCAAGGACCATGATGGCGGAGTTCAAGTCTCCATACAACTTTTGGGCTGAAGCCATCAACACAACATGTCATGCATCCAATCGGCTCTATCTCCGCAAAGGCTTGAACAAGACTCCTTATGAAATACTTACCAGTAACAAGCCCAACCTCAAGTACTTCCGGGTGTTCGGGTGTAAGTGTTTCATTCTCAAGAAAGGTGTTCATTTGTATAAATTTGAGGCTAGAGCCTATGAGGGCATATTTGTTGGTTATGCTACAAACTCTCATGCTTCACATGTCCTCAACAAGTCCACCGGACTCATTGAGGAGACATGTAACATGGAGTTTGACAAAAATAACGGCTCCCAAGTGGAGCAAAGTGGTACTTGTGATGTAGGTGATGAAATTCCTCCCCAAGCCATAAGAAGAATGGGTGTGGGTCATATCCTACCCATTGAGGAACCCCTTGTGGCTGAAGGAGAAGGACAATGCTCCACTCAAGTGGAGCCATCACCAACCCAAGACCCACACGCTTTCGAAGAACAAAGTGAAGGCTCTCAACCTCGTGAACAAGACCAAAGGAAAGATCAACCTCAAGATGGTGGTGAACCACCAAATGATGCCCAAGTTCAAGTTCTCCCCCTCGAGCAAGTTCAAGATCAAGAGCTAGCTCAAGATCTAGAACAAGCTCAAGACGGCGCTCAAGATAATCAAGTTAATCCTCCTCCTTCCACATCCGAGGAGGAATTAGAGCATCGTGCCGTGAAGATTGCTTCCAAGATCACCACCCAAGGTCATCTCATGGAGAACGTGGTTGGAAGCCTAAGAAAGGGGGTAAGCACTCGTAGACAATTAGCAAACTATTGTGAACATCACGTGTTTGTCTCTTGTGTTGAACCCCAAAAGCTCTATGAGGCGCTCGAAGATTCGGATTGGCTCAATGCCATGCATGAAGAACTCAACAACTTTGAGTACAACAAGGTGTGGAGATTGGTGCCAAGGCCGTCGGGGAACCACAACGTCATTGGAACCAAGTGGATTTTCAAGAACAAGCAAGATGCTCATGGGAACATCATTCGCAACAAGGCAAGATTGGTAGCACAGGGCTACTCCCAAGTCGATGGTATCGACTATGGTGAAACCTTTGCTCCCGTTGCTCGCCTTGAATCCATTCGTTTGTTGATTGCTTATGCTTCCTATCACAACTTTAAGTTACAACAAATGGATGTGAAGAGTGCTTTTCTTAATGGTCCTATTAATGAGTTGGTTTATGTCAAGCAACCCCCCGGGTTCGAGGATCCCTACTTCCCGGATCATGTGTATCAATTCGATAAGGTACTCTATGGCCTTAAGCAAGCCCCACGTGCATGGTATGACCACCTTACCGAGTTGTTACAAGATCGTGGATTTGAGGTTGGGCAAATCGATCCCACTCTTTTTACTAATAATGTCAAAGGGGAGTTGTTTGTATGCGAACTATATATATGTTGATGATATTATCTTTGGTTCCCCTAACAAAGCGTTCAATGAGGAATTTGCCTCTCTCATGACCTCTAGGTTCAAGATGTCTTCGATGGGAGAGTTGAAGTTCTTCCTTGGTTTCTATATCAAGCAAAGAAGAGAAGGTACCTTCATTAACCAAGCCAAATACACTCAAGACATGCTAAAAAGATTCAAACTAAGTGATGTCAAGACGGCTTCCACTCCAATGCCTACCAAGTGCCAACTTGACATTGATCCCAATGGTAAAGCGGTGGATCAAAAGGTATATCGCTCCATGATTGACTCCTTGCTTTACCTTTGTGCATCTAGACCGAATATCATGTTGAGTGTGGGAATATGTGCATGGTTTCAAGCCGCACCGAAGGAAAGCCACTATGTGGCAGTCAAGCGAATCTTTCAATATTTGGCTCATACTCCAAACTTTGGCTTATGGTACCCAAGAGGAGCAAACTTCAAGCTTGAAGGATATATGGATTCCGATTGGGCGGGAGACAAAGTGGATAGGAAGTCCACTTCCGGAGGGTGCCAATTTCTTGGTTGCTCTTTGGTGAGTTGGTCTTCCAAGAAGCAAAGTTGTGTGTCTCTCTTGTCCACCGAAGCGGAATATGTGGCGGCCGGTAGTTGTTGTGCACAACTCTTATGGATGAGGAAAACTTTAAAGGAGTACGGTTTCATTTGTGACAAAGTGCCTCTTTGGTGTGATAATGAAAGTGTCATCAAGATTTCTCTCAACCCGGTGCAACATTTCAAGATGAAGCATATTGAGATTCGGTATCACTTCATCCGGGATGACATTAGGGGAGGGGAGATCGAGCTCAAGTATATCAACACTCATGATAACCTTGCAGATATTTTCACGAAGCCCTTGGATGAAGCAAGATTTCGCGAGTTAAGGCATGAGCTAAATATCATTGATTCGAGCAATGTATCTTGAACCAATGCACATCCCACCACATTCAACATGTTGTCTAGTTTAGGTGTAGGCATGGACATAGGGGGAGTGGTGTTCTCTCAATGACCTCTCCCCCCCCATTATGCATAAATTGATCAAGTCTTTCACATTAACCATTTTTTATGGTACTTGTGCTTCAAGGACGAGTTTTGGTCATGGGCCCAAGGTTAAAATCTTCGCGGCGCCATACCTCTTGACTCAAGCATAGGTGGCCTCGGCCACCGCCCTCTCTTGAAGAGGTGTGTCTTGGACCCTTTGCTAGTGTGTTTGCCGCCGAGTTCGTCTTTCCTCCTCTTCTTGCCGTTGTTTTTCCCTTTTTCTGAGCTAAGCCATTGTTGTCTAGTTGTCGTGGCTTGCTGGGCAGTACTACCGCTGGTGGTGTGCGGTACTACCGCTTATAAGCAGTACTACCACTTATAAGCGGTACTACCGCCCACCAGCGCGGTACTACCGCTGCGGGGTGGGACCAGGGGGTTATATCGGGGCAGGGGGAGGTTTCTTCTCCCCCATACCCATTCGCTTCGCCCCCTTGTTCCTCTTCGTCTTTCCAGCAACGCCTCGCTGCAGGAGGGCTCCGGCGGACCTTCTTCTCCGGGGTGTCCCTCTCCATTTACTTTGATGGAGTCAATCCCCACCTCGTCCTCTTGCCATGGATGTCGGTATTGCCCCTGTTCCTCCTCCCTTTTTGTCTAGATTTCAGATCTAGTGTCTTAGGGGCAATACTGGTTGCATCTCTAGATTTTTGGCTAAATCTAGGCGATTTGGATTAGTGTTTGGTAGGAGTATTTTTAAATTTGGCAGGACGGTAGTGCCGGATCTGACCACGACAGTAGGGAACCGATGTTTCCTTGCTTCGAGCGGTACTACCGCTCTCATTGGAGCGGTACTACCGCTTGGGCGGTACTGCCGCTTACAGGTCGTGGTACTACCACTGCCTACCAAGTTCCATCATGTTCCTACCATTCCTTGATCTCTTTTGTTGTGTTTGTTGGCTTATGCTCATTCTTTCTGGTTGTTTCGCGTGTTCTTGTGTTTGGTTCCAGGTGATGAACATCCTAAGCATCAAGCTCGCCGTGTCAACCCCGGTCGTGCCAGGTCAAAGCGCTACCACACATCTGAGTCAGCAGGAGGTTCCTCTAGTGCTCCACCTCCACCTCAACTCAAGAAGAAGTCTGCCATCAAGCCGAAGCCAAAGGGCAAAACTGTGCCTCAAATGAATGCCGAGTTCTGGGCAAGGCGTCGCCGCAACCCCTATGTGGAAGACCAAGAACCCACTTTGGCCAACCGTCCGTTCTAGAACCACTTTCAGTTTGCCACCTTCTTTGATGTGCTTAAGGCCAAGAAGAATCTCTATGTTGATGTGTGCTCCATCGACACAGACTATATGGAGAAGGATCCTGAGTACTTTGGTGAAGCTCTTCAGATGTGCTCTCAGCTGAACATTCTCAGAATCATGCACTTCAACAAGGACTATGATGCAGATATAGTGGCTCAATTCTATGCCACTGTCCATCTAGGGACTGATAAGGACAGGACTCTGACTTGGATGACAAATGGCAAGTTGCTTTCTGTCAAGTGGAAGGCTTTCATGGAGTTACTTGGAGTGGAAGATCACGGGCTTGAGACTTCTGTCGGCTTTCGGCCTCACCATAACACAACCTCCACTCACAAGCAAGCCCTCTGGCCCTACTGCACTCTGAAGATCAACTCTGACACTAAGAAGGAAACATGTGAGCTACTTGCCTTTCTAGACATTCTTCATCGTGTCTTACGTGGGACTCTCTTCCCTTGTATCGGGAATCTAGATATGGTTCACTCCTATCTCGTGGACATGCTTCTCTTCTGCCAGCATGAGAAGGAAGCAAACACTGGCGAGTCCCTGGACATTTCTCATGTTATGTGGTCTGAGCTCTTATCTGCTATCTCTGTGCGCAAGTGCCCGATCTATGGACCGTTCATCATGTTGCTCATTGAGAAGGCCTGGGATCAAGTGTATCCCAAGGTTATGCTAGAGACTGGAGAGTTCGTGTCTCATGAGATCAAGCGTCTGAGGAAGAAGGACAACTGGGGCACCCAGGTCCCTAAATCTGGGAGTACATCTTCTACTGCTGCCATGGAGACCGAGGAGGAGGCTGAGGTTGATGATGACGATGACTATGAGCCTTCTGGGGCAGAGCCCTCTTGGGCAAAGAAGCTCAAGCTCAAGATGAAGAAGCTTTTCTGCATGGAGTGTCATGGTCAGTACATGACTCATGTGGCTGAGAAGAAGGCCAGGGGGCATCACAAGGAGCTCATGCGTCAGTTGGCTACCACCGTTAACAGTGGATCTGAGGACCAGCTAACTGAGGAGGAGGAGTGGATTCAGCAGCACTGCCCATGGACACATTCAGACACCAAGCAGTTTCCGACCGACGATAGCGGTGCAGACGATCCCGCTGGGATATGATGCTCGAGTCCCTCTCTTGCTCTCACCTGGAGCCGTAGCAACACTCCTTCCCTTTTTGGTGTCTCGATGCCAAAGGGGGAGAGAGTTTAGGGATTTGTGTCGTTGTTTGTTTTGCAAGTGTGTCTTTGTGGTGTCGTTGTGTTTTCTCGCTGTTTTCTTTGGTTGGTTTTGTGCCAGTGAGACCTAAGTTCCAGACATATGGTGTGAGACATATGCTACCTTATCTTTATATTATCATTATCTATATCTATCTAGTCCTTCAGTATCTTATGAGTTGCATGCTTATCCTGTTATATACTATGCTCTCATATATCCTGCTTAGGTTGTTGGTCTCTAAAATGTAGGGGGAGTGTTGATCCTAGTATGTGTGTCGTGCAGTCCAAAGCAATTATCTAGATAGCACACATCTAGGGGGAGCCCGTCTATATTTTAGAGTTGTGGGGTTTGCGCTTGTCCTATGTCTTTTCCCGTTTGTGCAAATCCCGTGTTGTCATCAATCCACCAAAAAGGGGGAGATTGAAAGGGCATATTTATCCCTAAGGTGTTTTGGTGATTGATGACAATGCTTTTGCGGACTAATCGTGTGTGTTGAGCTTTTCAGAGATTCATCCTTTGGCATGAGAAGATTCCCTCCCCTCGGTGTGTTACTCAAGACGGTGCAGCTCTTTCGTTTCTATGTTGGTGGACTAGTTTCATAGGAGTCACCGTACTATCAAGAGGGGATCCACTTTGGTAAGGCTAGGGTGGAATCAACACGTACACATCCTTATCGCACCCGTTGAACCTTCCCGCTTCAATGGAGTACTCTTTCCCTTCTTCGTTTGCTTGGTCTGGTCCCAGCGGTAGTACTGCGGGCCACAGCAGTAGTACCGCCCAAGCGCAACAAGCGGTAGTACCGCTCGTCAGCGGTAGTACCGCTTGGAGCCTTCCGCCGTAGTACCGCTGCGGCTTCGTGCTCCTACTGCTTCGACTCGAGGGCCCCTTTTCTCGTGTCGGGTTTTGCGGCACTAGCTGCAGTACTAGAGGCGGTAGTACTGCTCCCAAGCGGTAGTATCGCCCTTACCACCGCGGTAGTACCGCTCAGGGTCCAGGACCTCCCTCCTTTCCTTTGCGCGGCAGTACTGCTAGGTGGGACGGTAGTACCGCTGGCTCAGCGGTAGTACCGCTCTCTGCGAGGCTGCTTGGGGGGTAACGGTTGGATTGTTCCCCCCACTATATAAGGGGGTCTTCTTCCCCAAAGTTGACTCACCTCTTCCCCCAAAAGCTCCATTGTTTCTCCAAGCTCCATTTTCGCCCGATCTCTCTCCCTAGCCAATCAAACTTGTTGATTTGCTCGGGATAGGTTGAGAAGGCCCCGATCTACACTTCTACCAAGAGAAATTTGATTCCCCCCACTAATCCCTAGCGGATCTTGTTACTCTTGGGTGTTTGAGCACCCTAGACGGTTGAGGTCACCGCGGAGCCATAGTCCGTTGTGGTGAAGCTTCATGGTGTCGTTGGGAGCCTCCAATTAAGTTATGGAGATAGCCCCAACCTTGTTTGTAAAGGTTCGGTCACCGCCTTCAAGGGCACCAATAGTGGAATCACGGCATCTCGCATTGTGTGAGGGCGTGAGGAGAATACGGTGGCCCTAGTGGCTTCTTGGGGAGCATTGTGCCTAACCACTCTAACGGAGATGTACTTCCCCTCAAAAGGAAGGAACTTCGATAACACATCCTCGTCTCCATCGGCTCCACTCTTGGTTATGTCGTGCCTTTACTTGCGCAAGCTTATTTGTGTTGTATCCCTTGCTTGCTTGTGTACTTATTGTTGTTGCATCCTATAGTTTGCTCACCTAGTTGCATATTTAGACAACCTACTTTGATGCAAAGTTTAATTTGGTAAAGAAAAGTTAAAAATTGTTAGTTTCCTATTCACCCCCCCCTCTAGTCAACTATATCGATCCTTTCAATGGTGTAGTACGATCGAGCCCGTGTGGGCCCCTTCACAAAAATTTTGAACGAAATCTCTATCATATGTTTGTCCTGGCTTATTTCCCAAGCCAATCCTTTGTTTTGTTTTGAGTTATGGTATTCAAGTTGCTTCGATGTCAAATGTTGATTCCATACCTTTTCCTAAGCAGTTTTCTCATATTTATATGTGGATGCTAATCCTTCTGGATCATTGAGATTGTCATGTCAATCCTTTTCGACTGGTCATTTCAAGTTATTCCATAGGGCGCTGTTGAGAAGCTTGAGGATTTTCCCGTTTCATCCATCCCAAGTTGCCTTTGTTTTTCCCCACCCTCCCTTTTTCTTCAAGGAGACATAATCTCAAATCAAGTATCCATTTTATTCATGTGAACTCTCTTCATTCTTTTTTGTCAATGTTTTTACCCGGTGATTCTCATGAAGATGCTAAGGAAGCTTCAAGTTCATCATTCTTCATTCTCATTTTCTTTTCTCAATTCAAGCTTTCTGTTTTGATCATATTCTGTGACGCCCCAAGACCGGAGCTTCAGATGCCTTCCAGGGTTTCCGAGATTCGTTGTGTGATTTGTTTTTGCTTGTTGCATTCTTCGTTGCATCATGTGCATGGCATCATGTCATTATGTCTTTAATCTTTCCAACTCAACAAAATAAACTGTATGGATCTTCGATCCATTTAAATTGAGGAAACTCACATGGTGGGTTCTCTTTAAAACATACCCTCCCGATATTTAGGGAGATATTATAAAATATTCCATTGTTTTGGAATCACCCATGAACCCACTTGCATATTAAATCCCTTGGCCTTTTCTTCTTCAAGTTTTGACTCTCTAACCTTGTCAATAATTCTTTTACCAATTTCCGGAGCTCCACCAAAAAACCGAACATTTTTGGACCTTCCTTTTATCAAGTCGTAGTTCAAACCCATTTGAATTAAATTCAAATGAGTTTGAATTTAAATCTTTCAATCATGGCCTTTCTATTTTTCTTGGAACGAGCATATTTTTGCGATTCCGGGAAAATTATCCCCATGCGCAAATCTTTCCCTAACCCTCTCTTTCTTTTCCTCTCTCTATTTCTTTTCTGCTAGAAAATTAGAGAGAGGGAGAGGACAGCCCACCAACCAGGCCGGCCCAGCCTCCAAGGCCCATCTGCGCCTAGGACTAGCCGCCTCTAACCCTAGCCACGAAACTCCCTCCTATTGATCTCTCCCTCTGGCCGCCGCCTCCTGCTCGATCCCCATCCATCTCTCCCTCGTCCTCCCTCCAGCCAGCACACCCGCATCTCTCCCTCGATCCCCATCTCTCCCTGGTCTCCTCCCTTGCGCCGCCACTCCCTCCTCTTGATCTCTCCCTCTCGCTCGTCTCGTTCCCCTCGCGCGTGACCCCGCCGCCGAACCTCGTCGCCGGCCGCCCACAACTCGTCGCGCCCTGCTTCTCCTCCCGCGCCGACGCCCTCCTTCGGCTGCTCGTGCCTGCACCTCCGTCCGCGAGCTCGTGCAGCCATGGCGCCACAGGAGCCCCGACCCCCTCGCCGAGGCCATGGCTGCCGCTGCGCCTTCTTGCCTCTGCGCCTTGCTCCTTCCTCTGCAAGTCCCACACCAAGTCCCTCTCCGGCGTCCTCTGTTCGGGAATGAGCACGACGCTCGCTGCTTCCCTTTGCGTGTCCCGTGCACCTGGAAATCGAGCAGCAATGCTCGTTCTCGAGAGCGTTGACCAGCCGCCTTCCCCTGCTCCACCAGCCTTCAACCTCGACGCCCTGACCGAGTCCGACAAGTACCACTACAACCCATGTTCGACTACGTGGATTCGCCAAGTACCACGACGACCATCGCTTGCCAAGTTTGGCTACATCACGGAGATATGTACAACTACGCGGTTTCGCCAAGTGCCACGTCGAACCATGAAGTTCCTCAAGATACCAAGTACCTCTACCGACGGCCTCGAACATCTACGTAACGTGTACAACTACCGTCGCCCGAAGACACGTGTACCATGAGCGCCAAGTTCGACTACCGCACGGTTACGCCAAGTTCATCTACGGAACGTGTACGTCTCCAATGGTGTACCACTACCGACGCCGTGTATGACTACTTCCCACGACGACCCGTGAACGTCTACTTCCACTACCGTCGCGAGAACGACTACCTCCACTACGGTCCGTGAATGACTACTTCCACTACGAACTCGTTCTGCCCGAATGCACGCTTCAAAGGTATAAACCCGAGACGACCGCCCGTGAATGAATGCTTGTGTGTTGCATGAGATGCTCGTGTTTGCACCGTGCCCGTTTGCTTCATGCACGTTCCTCCTCATTTGCCACCATCACGTGGGAACCCGGTAATCCGGGATCACCCCACCATCTTGCATGACTCACTCACGTCACACTTCCTTTTGCACCGGTACCTCCATGAGTTACCCGGACCGAAATGTTGCCGTGGCACCATTTCCGTTTCACCGCCGTGGCACCTTTTTCCTTCCGCCATGGCGACTAATGCCTCGTATCATGCTCTTGTTAATGTTTTCATAAAATTGCATAAACCTTGATTATGTCATCCGCATCATGTTAACAACATTTAAATGGTTAAAACTGTGTTTGCATTAAATTGCTAATGACATATGGGGACTTTCCGGAATTGTTGTTTGTTGTTTCCGGCCTCATTTAAAATTGCCTAGCTAGGTAGTTTTATTATGCTTCACCCCTTTTGCCATGTTTAATAACATTTAATATTGTTGGTTAGCCTAAGCGAGAGAGAACTAAATATTTGAATGTGGTGTTCCGTCAATATGCAACTCGTTGCATATTGAGCTCCACTTAACTTGTAGTATTGTTTGTTGCGCATTGCCATGCCATGCCTCTTTAAACTGGACATGCATCATACTTGTTTGTGCATCATTTCATGTTTATGCTTGTGTGTTTTACCATGTTGTTTGCTTCTTTCCGGTTTGCTTCTCTCGTTAGCTTCGATTTTGTTGTGGAGTTGTGAGGATTCGTTCGACTACATCCGTTTGTCTTTTTCCTGGACTCGTTCTCCTTCCTTGCAGGATTTCAGGCAAGATGACCGCTACCCTGGATCTCACTACTATCATTGCTATGCTAGTTGCTTCGTTCTATCGCTATGCTGCGCTACCTATCAATTGTTCTTCAAGCCTCCCAAATTGCCATGAACCTCTAACCTTTGACACCCGTCCTAGCGAACCGTTGTTTGGCTATGTTACCGCTTTTGCTCAGCCCATCTTATATCGTTGTTAGTTGCAGGTGAAGTTGAAGATTGCTCCATGATGGACAGGATTATGTTGGGATGTCACAATATCTCTTATTTAATTAATGCATATGTATACTTGGTAAAGGGTGGAAGACTCGGCCTTATGCCTGGTGTTTTGTTCCACTCTTGCCGCCCTAGTTTCCGTCATACCGGTGTTATGTTCTCGGATTTTGCGTTCCTTACGCGGTTGGGTGATTTATGGGACCCCCTTGATAGTTCACTTTGAATAAAACTCCTCCAGCAAGGCCCAACCTTGGTTTTACCATTTGCCTACCTAAGCCTTTTTCCCTTGGGTTCTGCAGACTCAAGGGTCATCTTTATTTTAACCCCCCCCCCCCCCGGGGCCAGTGCTCCTTCGAGTGTTGGTCCGAACTGAGTAGACTGCGGGGCCACCTCGGGGAAACTTGGGGTCTGGTTTTACTCGTAGGATGTCTCATCCGGTGTGCCCTGAGAACGAGATATGTGCAGCTCCTATCGGGATTTGTCGGCACATCGGGCGGCTTTGCTGGTCTTGTTTTACCATTGTCGAAATGTCTTGTAAACCGAGATTCCTAGTCTGATCGGGTCTTCCTGGGAGAAGGTATATCCTTCGTTGATCGCGAGAGCTTATCATGGGCTAAGTTGGGACACCCCTGCAGGGTATAAACTTTCGAAAGGCGTGCCTGCAGTTATAGGCAGATGGGAATTTGTTAATGTCCGGTTGTAGATAACTTGACACCAGATCCGGATTAAAATGCATGAACCGTGTGTGTAGCCGTGATGGTCTCTTCTCGGCGGAGTCTGGGAAGTGAACACGGTTTTTGGGTTATGTTTGATGTAAGTAGGAGTTCAGGATCACTTCTTGATCATTGCTAGCTTCACGACCGTTCCTTTGCTTCTCTTCTCGCTCTTATTTGCATATGTTAGCCACCATATCATGCTTAGTCGCTGCTGCAACCTCACCACTTTACCCCTTCCTTTCCCTTTAAGCTTTGCTAGTCTTGATACCCATGGTAATGGGATTGCTGAGTCCTCGTGGCTCACCAGAGACTATCACAACAGTTGCAGGTGCCGATGATACCAGTGCAGGTGTTGCAACCGAGCTCAGATGGGAGATCAACGAAGACCTTGGTCGTTGCTATGTATCGTTCATTGTTGATCAGTAGTGGAGCCCAGTTGGGACGATCGGGGATCTAGAAGTTGGTTATCTTCTTTTCTTTTGGCTTCGTCCGTAGTCGGACTTATGTGTGTACTCTGAATGATGTATGATTTATTTATGTTCATTGTGTGAAGTGGCGATTGTAAGCCAACTCTTTATCCCAGTCTTGTTCATTACATGGGATTGTGTGAAGATGACCCTTCTTGCGACAAAACCACAATGCGGTTATGCCTCTAAGTCGTGCTTCGACACGTGGGAGATATAGCCGCATCGTGGGTGTTACAAGTTGGTAATCAGAGCCATCCCCGACTTAGGAGCCCCCTGCTTGATTGTTTGCTGGCGTTGTTGAGTCTAGAGCAAAAATGTTTTGAGTCTTAGGATTATATATATCGAAGAGTAGGATTCTTTTTACTCCTCAGTCCCTTCATCGCTCTGGTGAGGTCTCCTGACGTAGATGTTTTGACTTTTCTCTCCTCAAATTTCACTAAATTTATTTTAGGATCACGCGGGTATCTTGGAATCGTTCCGATGGTTTTGTGACGAGAACATTGTTCTTGGTGCCTCCTGTCTTTTATGTGGCATTGACCCGGGGAGTTGAGCTCTGAGGTGTTGTCGTCACAAATTTTATTGTTGCAGTTCTGGAATACCTGAGTTTTGCCGACATCGAAAATCTCTTTTATGCAGTTGTTGGTGAGATAACCTCGATGCCACCCAGTACTGGGGCAGGAGCTCGGGAGTATTGCCATAACTCGTATAACGGATGCTTTTCGAAGGTTGAGGTACATGATTTCCGAAGGTTTCTTGGTTATGTGTTGACGGATGGATACAGCTGGATGTAGGGATTGTTAGTTTTGGGTGAGATATATATTGCTTCCCCTGTATCCCCAACACCAGATTGCATAACCAGAAAGTTTCAGGAGTTTATAGGTGGAAATTCAAGTAGCTATAGTTTTATCTTTCCAACAGACACATGATACGATATGGGATTGGGTAAATCTCTATCATATGTATTTGTTCCGGCTTATTCTGCAAGCCAAATCCTTTGTTTTGTTTTGAGTTGTGGTATTCGAGTTGCTTCGATGTCAAGTGTTGATACCTTTCCTAAATGGTTTTATCATATTGCTATGTGAATACTAATCCTTCTTGATCATCGAGGTCGTGATGTTACTTCTTTTCCAACCGGCATGCTTCTCTTCAAGTGGATCCGATCATCTCAACATCCGCAAGATCAATTCTAAGTTTTCTCAACAGTATTTGTTTCATCCGTCCCAAGTTGTCTTTGTTTTCCCGCCCTCCCACCCTTTTTCTTCAAGGACTCATATATGTTAATCAAGTATCCATTTATTCATGTGAAGTCTCTTCACACTTTTCAATCAATGTTCTTACCCGGTGATTATCATGAAGTTGGCCAGGAGTTTCAAGTTTATCATTCTTCATCTCTTTTCTTCTTCGGTGGATTAATTTCAAGCTTCGGTGTTGATCATATCTCTTCCTTTTGTTTCACATATCTTCCCATGTGAATTTCTTATCCAAGGCTGTCTTAATTGTTCACCTCTCTCTATTCTTATTCGGAGTGCTCAAGATATCTCGGAAGATTCGTGTTCCATTCTCAATCAGTTCAAGCTATTTGGAGATTATTATCTCATTCAAGTCATTTAATTCAACCGGCGCAATCCCCCCTTTCAATCAATCGTTCAATGGTGTTTTCCTTTTGAGTGGGCCCTAACCCAAAGGTCTTTTCCCAGGATCTTACCTGACTCTTCTAATTTATCCGGATCGATTCCCAAAGTCTTTCGAAGTTTGATGTAAGAATGAATTGTCATCAGTCATATTCTTTCTCCAAGATCGCTTTCAAAATATTTTCATCGTTGGTTCATCATTACTATTCTTCTTTGTTCCGAAGTGCCTCAACAATTTTGGTGGTTCTCTTCATCATTCTCAGCATGTGAAGACCGAAGAAGAGTTCTTCTAAATCCTTACCCGTTCTTCCAAAGATTCGTGGTTCTAGCATTATGCCATCCTCTCATAATTGCTTTCGATTGTGAGAATTCATTTCACCCATCCATAGAAATTCAGGAGTCTTTTCAGTTTCATTCTCTGGAGCCAATCTCTCAGAATTATTCATTCTCAGCTTTCATCTCTCGTTCTCAAATTCTTCCGGTGAATCATTCAAATACCCTCAAATCAATTCATGATCTTTTCGTTCTCATGTATCTAAATCACTTCAAGTATCTTCATTCTTTCTGGTGAATTGTGCCTTTGCTACGTTCGTTTTCTATTCTTTCGATGGTTCGTTCAACATTTCATTTCCTTCGTTATCATATCAAATATTTGTTGTTTCCAAATCCCACCGGTGGTTCCATCAATACCTTCTCAAGCTTGCGCTATATCTCTCTTAATCCTTTCTACGAGAATAAGTAGTATGCCAAATCCATTGCTTGTCATCAATTTAATTTGATGAAATATAAGCATATAATAAATCTTATTTCTATTTCCTCGAGGTGATTCAATTCTTTTCTTCCGGAGATTGTTCATGATGAAGTAATTCTCGGTTCTAGTGTTTCATCTTTTCTTTACTGGAGTTCTCCATGGAGGCTCTACATGGTGGTTCGTCAAGGATTCTTTCATTCTCCATTTGTTCTTCAAGACTTCCCTCGAGGTGATGATCCGCCAAGCTATACTCAAAATTAAACATGGTGCTCAACACATGTTTCGTTTTGAGGCGTTCAAGTATTCTTCTTCTTGCATTTTCCAAAGTGCAATTGTCCTACCTTATCTTTTGAGGTGGTGTTATGTCATTCTTGACAATTTTCATTCATGTTTCACGATTCACATGTTGTCAAGAATGAGGTATTTTAAATCCATCAATCTCTTCGTTGGAGTTATCTTGGTATAGATTTCACCTAAAGCCTTCCCTAAGGAATGTTGCTATTTGTGGTGCTTATCAATGATCCAAGCTTTCTCCATATCCTTCTCGGTGAAAGAGGTTTTTCATCTCTTCATTGATCTCAAGCAAGCAATTTTTTTCGTTAGTGGCAGAATTTCACCTCAAGTTTTGACATGTTTTCATAAGCCCACTACAAGCTTATTCGTTTCGTTGTTGGTTTTCCAACAACTCCGTTATAACCTTCTTGGAAGGCTGCTTTCCAAGCTCATTTGTGGCAGAAGTTGGCATTTTCTTCTCCATTCTGTTATTCCAATGATCTATCTTCTATTCTTTGTTTCGGAGGCATTTTGATGTTGCTCTTTTCACTCATCATCTCGAATTGTGAGGATCGTGTCCTTTTCGTGCTTATCCATTTAACCGGAGTGTTGTGTCATCTCTTCAAGTTATTTGCATCTTACCAAGTTTTCCTTCTCTTTTCTACCGGAGTGTTGTCCGAATTTGTTCTTCCTTGTTCCTTGTTTATCTCGTTTCAACCAGAGTAGTTCCAATTCCTCCTTGTCCATTGTACTCGTCATTCATAGCTTTGCAACCTCCAAGGTTCACATGGTGTTCCTTGTTTCTATTTTCTAGAACACTGGTCTCAATTGTGTTCAACTCCGTTGTGTTCTTTCTTTCAACTTTTCAACCTCTCAAGGTTCTTTGGTTTCACTCTTTTGGCGAAGAAGCAACTTAGTTTTACCTCTTCTCTTCCTTTTCCGTTTCTCTCCGGTGCCATCCTAGATCTCGGGACGAGATCCTCTCGTAGTGGTGGAGTGTTGTGACGCCCCAAGACCGGAGCTTCAGATGCCTTCCAGGGTTTCCGATATTCGTTATGTGATTTGTTTTTGCTTGTTGCATTCTTCGTTGCATCATGTGCATGGCATCATGTCATTATGTCTTTAATCTTTCCAACTCAACTAAATAAACTGTATGGATCTTCGATCCATTTAAATTGAGGAAACTCACATGGTGGGTTCTCTTTAAAACATACCCTCCCAATATTTAGGGAGATATTATAAAATATTCCATTGTTTTGGAATCACCCATGAACCCACTTGCATATTAAATCCCTTGGCCTTTTCTTCTTCAAGTTTTGACTCTCTAACCTTGTCAATAATTCTTTTATGATTTTCCGGAGCTCCACCAAAAGTCCGAACATTTTTGGACCTTCCTGTTATCAAGTCCTAGTTCAAACCCATTTGAATTAAATTCAAATGAGTTCGAATTTAAATCTTTCAATCATGGCCTTTCTATTTTTCTTGGAACGAGCATATTTTTGCGAGTCCGGGAAAATTATCCCCATGCGCAAATCTTTCCCTAACCCTCTCTTTCTTTTCCTCTCTCTATTTATTTTCTGCTAGAAAATTAGAGAGAGGGAGAGGAGAGCCCACCAACCAGGCCGGCCCAGCCTCCAAGGCCCATCTGCGCCTAGGCCCAGCCGCCTCTAACCCTAGCCCTGAAACTCCCTCCTATCGATCTCTCCCTCTGGCCGCCGCCTCCTGCTTGATCCCCATCCATCTCTCCCACGTCCTCCCTCCAGCGCCGCACACCCGCATCTCTCCCTCGATCCCCATCTCTCCCTGCTCTCCTCCCTTGCGCCGCCACTCCCTCCTCTCGATCTCTCCCTCTCCCTCGTCTCGTTCCCCTCGCGCGCGACCCCGCCGCCGAACCATCTCCGCCTCGCGCCTCCACCTCCTCACCGGCCACCCGCAGCTCGTCGCGCCCTGCTTCTCCTCCCGCGCTGACGCCCTCCTTCGGCTGCTCGTGCCTGCACCTCCGTCCGCGAGCTCGTGCAGCCATGGCGCCACAGGAGCCCCGACCCCCCTCGCCGAGGCCATGGCTGCCGCTGCGCCTTCTTGCCTCTGCGCCTTTCTCCCTCCTCTGCAAGTCCCACGCCAAGTCCCTCTCCGGCGTCCTCTGTTCCGGAAAGAGCACGACGCTCGCTGCTTCCCTTTGCGTGTCCCGTGCACCTGGAAATTGAGCAGCAACGCTCGTTCTCGAGAGCGTTGACCAGCCGCCTTTTCCTGCTCCACCAGCCTTCAACCTCGACGCCCTGACCGAGTCCGACAAGTACCACTACAACCCATGTTCGACTACGTGGATTCACCAAGTACCACGACGACCATTGCTTGCCAAGTTTGGCTACATCACGGAGATATGTACAACTACGCGGTTTCGCCAAGTGCCACGTCGAACCATGAAGTTCCTCAAGATACCAAGTACCTCTACCGACGGCCCCGAACATCTACGTAACGTGTACAACTACCGTCGCCCGAAGACTCGTGTACCACAAGCGCCAAGTTCGACTACCGCACGGTTACGCCAAGTTCATCTACGGAACGTGTACGTCTCCAATGGTGTACCACTACCGACGCCGTGTACGACTACTTCCCACGACGACCCGTGAACGTCTACTTCCACTACCGTCGCGAGAACGACTACCTCCACTACGGTCCGTGAACGACTACTTCCACTATGAACTTGTTCCGCCCGAATGCATGCTTCAAAGGTATAAACCCGAGACGACCGCCCGTGAACGAATGCTTGTGTGTTGCATGAGATGCTCGTGTTTGCACCGTGCCCGTTTGCTTCATGCACGTTCCTCCTCGTTTGCCACCGTCACGTGGGAACCCGGTAATCTGGGATCACCCCACCATCTTGCATGACACACTCACGTCACACTTCCTTTTGCACCGGTACCTCCATGAGTTACCCGGACCGGAATGTTGCCGTGGCACCATTTCCGTTTCACCGCCGTGGCACCTTTTTCCTTCCGCCATGGCGACTAATGCCTAGTATCATGCTCTTGTTAACGTTTTCATAAAATTGCATAAACCTTGATTATGTCATCCGCATCATGTTAACAACATTTAAATGGTTAAAACTATGTTTGCATTAAATTGCTAATGACATATGGGGACTTTCCGGAATTGTTGTTTGTTGTTTCCGGCCTCATTTAAAATTGCCTAGCGAGGTAGTTTTATTATGCTTCACCCCTTTTGCCATGTTTAATAACATTTAATATTGTTGGTTAGCCTAAACGAGAGAGAACTAAATATTTGAATGTGGTGTTCCGTCGATATGCAACTCGTTGCATATTGAGCTCCACTTAACTTGTAGTATTGTTTGTTGCGCATTGCCATGCCATGCCTCTTTAAACTGGACATGCATCATTCTTGTTTGTGCATCATGTCATATTTATGCTTGTGTGTTTTACCATGTTGTTTGCTTGTTTCCGGTTTGCTTCTCTCGTTAGCTTCGGTTTCGTTCCGGAGTTGTGAGGATTCGTTCGACTACGTCCGTTTGTCTTCTTCTTGGACTCAGTCTTCTTCCTTGCGGGATTTCAGGCAAGATGACCGCTACCCTGGATCTCACTACTATCATTGCTATGCTAGTTGCTTCGTTCTATCGCTATGCTGCGCTACCTATCAATTGTTCTTCAAGCCTCCCAAATTGCCATGAACCTCTAACCTTTGACACCCGTCCTAGCAAACCCTTGTTTGGCTATGTTACCGCTTTTGCTCAGCCCATCTTATAGCGTTGTTAGTTGCAGGTGAAGTTGAAGATGCTCCATGATGGACAGGATTATGTTGGGATATCACAATATCTCTTATTTAATTAATGCATATGTATACTTGGTAAAGGGTGGAAGACTCGGCCTTATGCCTGGTGTTTTGTTCCACTCTTGCCGCCCTAGTTTCCGTCATACCGGTGTTATGTTCCCGGATTTTGCGTTCCTTACGCGGTTGGGTGATCTATGGGACCCCCTTGACAGTTCGCTTTGAATAAAACTCCTCCAGCAAGGCCCAACCTTGGTTTTACCATTTGCCTACCTAAGCCTTTTTCCCTTGGGTTCTGCAGACTCAAGGGTCATCTTTATTTTAACCCCCCCCCCCCCGGGCCAGTGCTCCTTCGAGTGTTGGTCCGAACTGCGTAGACTGCGGGGCCACCTCAGGGAAACTTGAGGTCTGGTTTTACTCGTAGGATGTCTCATCCGGTGTGCCCTAAGAACGAGATATGTGCAGCTCCTATCGGGATTTGTTGGCACATCAGGCGGCTTTGCTGGTCTTGTTTTACCATTGTCGAAATGTCTTGTAACCCGGGATTCCTAGTCTGATCGGGTCTTCCTGGGAGAAGGTATATCCTTCATTGATCACGAGAGCTTATCATGGGCTAAGTTGGGACACCCCTGCAGGGTATAAACTTTCGAAAGCCGTGTCTGCGGTTATAGGCAGATGGGAATTTGTTAATGTCCGGTTGTAGATAACTTGACACCAGATCCGAATTAAAACGCATGAACCGTGTGTGTAGCCGTGATGGTCTCTTATCGGCGGAGTCCGGGAAGTGAACACGGTTTTTGGGTTATGTTTGACGTAAGTAGGAGTTCAGGATCACTTCTTGATCATTGCTAGCTTCACGACCGTTCCTTTGCTTCTCTTCTCGCTCTCATTTGCGTATGTTAGCCACCATATCATGCTTAGTCGCTGCTGCAACCTCACCACTTTACCCCTTCCTTTCCCTTTAAGCTTTGCTAGTCTTCATACCCATGGTAATGGGATTGCTGAGTCCTTGTGGCTCACCAGATACTATCACAATAGTTGCAGGTGCCGATGATACCAGTGCAGGTGATGCAACCGATCTCAGATGGGAGCTCAATGAAGACCTTGGTCGTTGCTATGTATCCTTCATTGTTGATCAGTAGTGGAGCCCAGTTGGGACGATCGGGGATCTAGCAGTTGGGTTATCTTCTTTTCTTTTGGCTTCGTCCGTAGTCGGACTTATGTGTGTACTCTGAATGATGTATGATTTATTTATGTTCATTGTGTGAATTGGCGATTGTAAGCAAACTCTTTATCCCAGTCGTGTTCATTACATGGGATTGTCTGAAGATGACCCTTCTTGCGACAAAACCACAATGCGGTTATGCCTCTAAGTCGTGCTTCGACACGTGGGAGATATAGCCGCATCGTGGATGTTACATATTCCTTTCCTCATTTCAAATGCTTTCTCATGACGGTGCACCTCTTAATCATTCACCTATCACCGTTATTTTGTTCCGGAGTGCCGAAGATACCTCCAAAGATTCAAGTTTTCATTCTCAATCCTTTCAAGCTGTTTTGAGGTCCCTACCTTATTCAAGCCATTTAAATCTTACTTGTGCAACCTCTCTTACAAGCGACCGTTCAACGTTGTTTCTATTGAGTGGGCCCCAAACCGCAGGTCTTATCCCAGGATCTTACCTGAATCTTCTAATTTTTCCGAAGTTATTTTCAAATTCTTTTCAAAGTTTGACGTAAGAATGAATTATCATCAGTCATATGCCTTGTAACACCCACGATGTGGCTATATCTCCCACGTGTCAAAGCATGACTTAGAGGCATAACCGCATTGTGGTTTTGTCGCAAGAAGGGTCACCTTCACACAATCCCATGTAATGAACAAGAAAGGGATAAAGAGTTGGCTAACAATCGCCACTTCACACAATCAACATATAATTCATAAATCATTTAGAGCACACACATAGTCCGACTACGGGCGAAGCCAAAAGAAAAGAAGATAACCCAACTGCTAGATCCCCGATCGTCCCAACTGGGCTCCACTACTGATCAACATGAAATGAAACATAACAACGACCAAGATCTTCGTTGAGCTCCCAACTGAGCTCGGTTGCATCACTTGCACTGGTATCATCGGCACCTGCAACTGTTTGGTAGTATCTGGTGAGTCACGAGGACTCACCAATCTCAAAACCCACGAGATCAAGACTATTTAAGCTTATGGGTAGGAAGAGGTAATGAGGAGGAGTTGCAGCAAGCACTAAGCAAATCTGGTGGCTAACATACGCAAATAAGAGCGAGAAGAGAAGCAACAGAACGGTCGAGAAGCTAGAAGTGATCAAGAAGTGATCCTGAAACTACTTACGCAAAGTCATAACACAAAGACCGTGTTCACTTCCCGGACTCCACCGAAAAGAGACCATCACGGCTACACACGCAGTTGATGAGTTTTAATTAAGTCAAGTGTCAAGTTTTCTACAACCGAATATTAACAAATTCCCATCTGCCACATAACCGCGGGCACGGCTCTCGAAAGTTTATACCCTGCAGGGGTGTCCCAACTTAGCCCATCACAAGCTCTCACGATCAGCGAAGGATATTCCTTCTCCCGGGAAGACCCGATCAGCCTCGGAATCCCGGTTACAAGACATTTCTTCAATGGTAAAACAAGACCAGCAAGACCGCCCGAATGTGCCGACAAATCCCGATAGGAGCTGCACATATCTCATTCTCAGGGCACAACGGATGAGACAAGCTACAAGTAAAACCAACCCTCAAGTTTCCCCGAGGTGGCCCCGCAGGCTGCTCAGTTTGAACCAACACTTAGAGAAGCACTGGCCCGGGGGGTTAAAATAAAGATGACCCTCGGGGCTGCAGACCCCAAGGGAGGGTTATAGGTTGTTAGGAAAATGTAAAACAAATGTTGGGCCTTGCTGGAGGAGTTTTATTCAAGGCAAACTGTCAAGGGGTTCCCATAAACCCAACCGCGTAAGGAACGCAAAATCAAGGAACATAACACCGGTATGAAGGAAACTAAGGCGGCAAGAGTGGAACAAAACACCAGGCATAATGCCGAGCCTTCCACCCTTTACCAAGTGTATAGATGCATTAATTAAATAAGAGATATTATGATATCCCAACATAATCATGGTCCAACATGGAGCAATCTTCAACTTCCCTTGCAACTAACAACGCTATAAGAGGGGCTGAGCAAAAGCGGTAACTTAGCCAAACAACGGTTTGCTAGGAAGGGTGAAAAAGTTAGAGGCTGAAATGGCAATACGGGAGGCATGGTAAACAAGTGAAAGGTAGCGCAGCATAGCGATAGAACGAAGCAACTAGCAAGAAAATATAGAAGTGATATCGAGGGTAATGGTCATCTTGCCTGAGATCCCGCAAGGAAGAAGAACGAGTCCATGAAGTAGAAGAACCAACGTAGTTGAACGAATCCTCACAAACGCAACGTTACCGGAACTATCAAGTAGAAGCGCAACCAGAAAGAAGCAAACAACATGGTAAACAACCATCACATAAGCATGGCATGATGCAAAATCAAGTATGATGCATGTCCGGTTTAATGAGGCATGGCATGGCAAAGTGCACAAGCAATTATTTAGTTTGATCTCATTTAGGTACACAACAATATTAAATGTTGTTAAACATGGCAAGAGGTGAAACATAAGTAAAGTTACTATTTAAGCAAGTTTAAATGAGTCCGGAACAACAAACAACAATTCTGAAAAATCCTCATGTCCATATTTCGAATTTGGTACTGTTCTGCCCTAAAACATATTTGATTGTTGTTAAACAGGAAAATAAAGTGCACCAAGTTAATTTATGCATTTTTCCACCCCATCTACATATAAAGTTTACTTAAAATCGAGCTGCGGTTATTTAGTTATGAAATAAATCATTTTAACATGGCATTTATGCAAAATTAAACAAGCAACAAGTTTAAACATTTTAAACATGGATGAAAGTTGCAAAATATGAAACTAGATGAAATTCTAAGCATTTTACATGTTTGAATCATTTTAATCCGATGCACGGTTTGTGAGTTATTAAATGCATGATCTAGATGGACTTTTCTGTAAAACAGGTAAATCACTGGATAATAGACAAAATCACAAACGGTAAAAAAACATAACAGGGCCGAATCTGCAACAGGTCAAAGGGCTAGCGGGGCTGTTGATTGCTCACCATGGGCCAAGCCCATTCGGCGGAGAGGGGAAGAAGGAGGCTGGCGCGCTGGGCCTTGGTGCTGGAGGTCAACGCGCGGCTGGACCGAGCGATGCAGACGCTCATTCTGCTCGCACTGAACAGAGGCGGCGCTGGTCGTGAAGCAGGGGATGCAGGGGTGACGGCCGCGGCCGGACTTGGCGACGGGGACGCGCAAGGGCGGCGCGAGAACCACCGAATCCGAGACCAGGGCGTCGGAGGAGCTCCGTTCCCGGCAACAGCAGGCTCGAGGATGGAAGGAAGGAGCGCGGATGCGGTGGAGGACCAAGGCAGAAGCTCAACGACAGGACTTGGGGCGGAGGAAGGAGTTCCGGCGGGGCGTAGGTCCACGGCGGGACTTGTCGAGTGCAAGGTATGGCGAGGACGAGCAGATCCGGTCGGTCCCGTCCGGATCCGACGAAGAAGTGGCGGTGGGACTTGAAGCTTGGCGCGGTGGTCTTGCGGCTTCCATGGTGCAAGGAACACCTGTTGCAGGAGAGAACAAGGGAGTTGAGAAGAGGAGACGAAGCAAGGAAGGAGAAGGGCAGAGGCGAGGGGTACGGCCTGCTGGAGCACGCTTGGGGAGGAGCAGGGGCACGCGAGGAGTTGTTGTTGGTCATGGTCGTCGGCGGGGACGAGACCTCGGGCATGAGATCGGCGAGTGGCGGTAGTTCCTCGGCCAGGAGGAGGGAGGAATCAAAGAGAGCCATGAGAGGGCTCTGGTTGGTGGGGATCGATTGATTGGGTGACAGGAGAGATCGAGCAGAGGAGTGGCGGTTGCAGGAAATCGAGGAGAAGGTAGAGGCCTGGCTGTGCGTGGTTGGACGATGAGGATCTGGGAGGATCCCGAGGAAGACAAGACAGAGGAGTGGCGGCGGCGGCTAGGAGGATGGTACAGCTCTCCTCAAATTTAGGGTTGGGTCAGTTTATATAGGCTGGATTTTGGGTAGGGGCTATCTTGTCCCTCCGATAGCAATCGGGGGGTCGAGAATAAATAGGTAGGGAGTCCAAATAAGAGAAAGGAGATGTTTTATAGATATTTGGGGATGATCCAGACCCATCGGTCATGACCGTGCGGTTCGGGTTCGGGGAAGTTTCAGACACGCGGGAGGGGTCTGTGCGATGTGCAGAGGAACAAGGCGATTGCGTGCAAGTAGGTGGTTGGTCTCAGAACGGTCAATGAAGACAAGCGGGCAACACGGCAACTACGAACGGATGCAACCTTTATGAAAACATGCAGATGCAATGCGCCTGATGATATGAGATGAGATGCATGCCATGAACAAAATGCAAAACAAAAGACAAAAACCCAACCATGAAGTAAATATCACAACACATAGCCGGAAATGGCTAGAGTTGAAGTTACAATTATGGAAAGTTACATCCGGGGTGTTACATGCCTTCTCCAAGATCACTTTCAAATTATTTTCATCATTGATTCAACCTTTCCATTCTTCATTCTTTCGTAGTATCTCAAAATTCTTCATGGCGGCTCTCATCATCATTCCTAGCTTTGAAGACCGAAGAAGAATTTCTCTTGAATCTTGGTACGTTTTCGTGAAGACTCATGGTGCTAGTTTCATGCCATCCTCACGATTGTTCCGATCATCAAGAATTTTTTTTCATAACCATCCGGAGCATTTCAGGAGTTGCTTACCTTTTGTCAGGACCCCGACTCAATGCCACATCGATCTAGCATGTAACACCTCATATCACTTTGCGGCCTCACGCACGGTATTCCCACGGGTGTCGCCTTACCTTTGCCCGGGACCGTTTGCGCCTTTTGGCACACGTATATGATAGTGTCGCTAGCATCCATATGATAAGGAGCCCGGGCTGACATGGCTAGTTGTAAACCCAAAGTGGCATAGACTTACAGGGACAGGCATCCATGACCCAACATCGAACGTGTCGGTCATCAGCGAGTGAATCCAGGCTGTAGCACTGGGCTAGCAGGACTCCGGTGAACCGGGCTGCAGCGGGCTAACAGGATTCTGGTATTCATCGCATGACATTTCCCCGAAGGGACAGACACAGGAACGAAGAAGGACACATGCCGGCCAGCCTAGGTGTTCCGGAACAGTAGCAAGCTACCATGGCTCAGTGAAACACTAGGAGACATTTCCCCGTAAGAGAGGCTACTAAAGATAAACAACTAGATGGTCAGATCCCACACATACCAAGCATTTCAAAACATACACACAATATGCTCGATATGTGCAAATACAACATGGCATCACAACATGACTCTATGACTCCCGTATTTATGCAATAGGCTCCGAGGAGCAAGATATTACAAACAGGGGTCTCACGACCCAACGTTCAGAGCATACAAGTCAAAGCACAAGCGGAAGCTATCATGTCTGAGTACAGACATCTAGAAATGAAAAAGGCTGAGAAGCCTGACTATCTACCAGATCCTGTCGGGGCACAAGATCGTAGCTGAGGTAACAAGCTAAACGTCGAAGTCCACGCGGAACTACTAGCGAGACCGAAGTCTCTCTGCAAAAACATAAATAGGCAAACGTGAGTACAAATGTACCCAGCAAGACTTACATCAGAACTATCTACATATGCATCATTATCAACAAAGGGAATGGTGGGGTTTAACTGCAGCAAGCCAGCTTTGACTCGGTGGCTATCCTGAACTACGACTGCAAGTAACTCTTTTGAGGTGGCGCACACGAGTCCACATATTCACCATATCAATACACCACTATGGATCCGCTCCCGTCTCCCTACGAGAACGCCATCCATAGCACTCACGCTTATCTTGCGTATTTTAGAGTATCCACTTTCACTTGTCTATGAACTGATATAAGCAACCCAGAAGTCCTTTTCCGCGGACACGGCTATTCGAATAGATGATGATAACCCTGCAGGGGTGTACTTCTTCACACACGCTCTCACCACTTACCGCCGTTTACACAACATGTACTCGGCAACCTTCAAGCGGAAGCCCAACGTGGGTGTCGGCCACGGCCTACCTAAACACTCGAGTCTCTAGTCCAGGTTTATCGCCTATTCGGGTTCCATCCATGAGGAGATCCGGCCGGAGTTTCGCTCACAGCCCCAAACGATGTGAACAGGGTTCCGTGACACCAAACGGGCGCCCGGTATACCCGGCCACGTGCCTACCGCATCACAGCCCACCCCTCCGGTCAGCGCTGCCCACGGCCTCCAGCATACTACAAAGACCAGAAACTACTTGCAACTCCTGGACAGAGGACAAGGGTGATCAAGAAGCCGAGAGGGTCCATTGGTTTCGGGCCCAATGCGTGGTAGTAGCTGAATCATGGATCACAAACACAGAACTCAGTTCCTGAGGACGGCTGCAATGAGACAACCCACCATGTACTCCTACATGGCCTCTCACCACTACCTTTACCAAATCGTGTTCACACGCTTAGCTCACACACCGTAGGACATGTTCACACACCTCTAATTCATCCCGGATGAATCAGACCTGACTCGACTCTAAGCAGTAGCATGCATGACAAACAAGCATGAATGAGTAGGCACAACAGGGCTCAAACAACTCCTAGTCATGCTAGTGGGTTTCATCTATTTACTGTGGCAATGACAGGTCATGCAAAGGATAAAGGGGTTCAGCTACCGCAGCAGGTAACAAATGAATCGTTGTTGTCCTAATGCAGTAAAAGAGAGCAGGAGCGAGAGAGTGGGATTGTATCGGAATGAACAAGGGGGTTTTGCTTGCCTGGCACTTCTGAAGATAACATTGAGTCTTCATCAGTGTCAACGATCACAACGTCGGAACATCCTCTACCGGGAGGGAACAGATACCGGCAACAAAGAAGAAATACAATCAATGCAATGCACAATATGATGCATGCTCATGACATGGCAATATGAATGTGTTTTGAGCTAATGCAACTAGCAACAGATTAAATGAAGTTGGTTTGAATATAAGATTCAAATTCAAACTCCATATGTGATTATTCAGATGCCATTTATATGATTTGTGCTAAACAGCACCTATAAGTTGTTCTACCATGCATGAAAATAGTACAGATGGATAGATTGGATTTTTCTGGTCATTTTTCATATATAATTTATCTCATTTGGAGTTACGGTTGAATTTCTATGATTTTTAGAAGTTTTTACAATTTTCTGGAATTTCCTGAATAATATTAAATCCAGAAATGATTATGGCGTCAGCACCACGTCACAGTGACGTCAGCAGGGTCAACTGGGCGCCCCAGGTCAAACCTGACGTGTGGGGGCCACACGTCAGTGACACAGGAACTAATCCCGGTCAAACCCAGCGCTGACTGGGGTTTGACCAGGGGTGGGGCCCACTGTCAGTGGCTGTGGGTTTAAATAGTTGGGTCATTAACACTAATTAAGCGTGCCACGTCGGCAGTCGCCGGAGTTTTGCCGGCGACGACCCAAAACGCGGCGGAGACACACCGGGGTGGCTCGGGTTTCGTCTATACTGCACCGTTCGGTGCGCCCTTTGGCTCTACGGAGAGCTGGCGCGATGGCGCGTCGGATGGTCGTGGTCTCCGGGCCTGGGGTGGCCGGAGTCGACGGCGGCGAGCTCGGTTGCAGCCGCCGGAGCTCGGGTGAGACACGGGCGACCACTAGGGGGCACGAGAGGGCGAGCTGCGGCAGGCAACGGGCTCGTGGAGACGTTCTGAGCACGATGGTGCACTCGGGTGGGAGCTCCAGGTGGCTGCAGTGACGGCGGCGATGAGGTCAGCGGCGGCCGGAGTTCGGCCAACGGCGGGTTAGGCGATGCAGGGCGCTAGGGGAGGCGTTGGTGCGTGCTACGTGCTCCTGGTGAGGCGTGGAGCACGGTGGTGTGCCCGGCTTCGAGCCACAGTGGCTCTGGCCACGACGGCGACGAGGCACGGCGGCGGCGAGCTTCGGCCGTGGTGGAAGATGGAGCTAGGGGACGAAATCAAGTGCGCGGAGTGAGGAGAAGAGAAGAGGAGCTCACGGGGAGTCGGACGAGACGCTAAGTGGGCTCGGGGACGTCCTGTCGGCGGCAAATCGAACGGCGGCGATTCCCGGCCGTGGCGATGAAGATGGCGGTGATGGCGTGGCTACAGGGCACCCGGCGTCGCATGCGTCGGGGTAGAGCTTCATGGGGTCGGGACGGAGCTCCTGAGCTCATCGGAAGGGCGAGGGGTGGCCGGTGGCTATGGATGCGACGGCGGCGCCCTCCGGTGGCTCTCGGTGGTGCTCCAAATCGAGAGAGGGAGAGAGCCAGAGCGAGCAGAGAGAGGAATAGCGGTCGGGGACGACTCTGTGGCGTCGCTAGA